>NC_090448.1:597870920-598158420 GCF_031143425.1 Pleurodeles waltl
GTGGATTCCCCAAAGTTTTCTTACCCAGAATACCCTGCAAAGCTGAAATGTTGAGAAAAAACTCTATTTTTCTCGCATTTCTGTCACACAAACTACAGGAATATGCTGGGATCCACAACATTCCTACCACCCAGTGACTCCTCACCTGTCCTGATAAAAACACTACCCCACTTGAGTGCCTACACCTAGTGCCTGTGTCAGGAATGGATCACCCCAGGGTCAACAGCTGCCTCACGTAAGGACCAACATTGACCGTTGTGTGATCTATTCCTGTCGCAGGCACCAGGCCTAACCACACAAGTGAGGTATCATATTTATCGGGAGACTTGGGGGAACGCTGGGTGGAAGGAAATTTGTGGCTCCCCTCAGATTCCAGAACTTTCTGTCACCGAAATGTGTGGAAAACGTGGTATTTTAGCCACATTTTGAGGTTTGCAAAGGATTCTGGGTAACAGAACCTGGTCCGAGCCCCACAAGTCACCTCATCTTGGATTCTCCTGGGTTTCTAGTTTACAAAAATGTGCTGGTTTGCTAGGTTTCCCCAGGTGCCGGCTGAGCTAGAGGCCAAAATCCACAGGTAGGCACTGTTTTCTATGAAAAAATGTGATGTGTCCACGTTCTGTTTTGGGGCATTTCCTGTCGCGGGCGCTAGGCCTACCCACACAAGTGAGGTATCATTTTTATCGGGAGACTTAGGGGAACGCCGGGTGGAAGGAAATTTGTGGCTCCTCTCAGATTCCAGAACTTTCTGTCACCGAAATGTGAGGAAAACTTGTTTTTTTAGCCACTTTTTGAGGTTTGCAAAGGATTGTGGGTAACAGAACCTGGTCCGAGCCCCGCGAGTCACCCCTCCTTGTATTGCCCTAGGTCTCTAGTTTTCAGAAATGCACAGGTTTGGTAGGTTTCCCTAGGTGCCGGCTGAGCTAGAGGCCAAAATCTACAGGTAGGCACTTCTCAAAAAACACCTCTGTTTTCTTCCAAAAATTTTGATGTGTCCACGTTGCGCTTTGGGGCGTTTCCTGTCGCGGGCTCTAGGCCTACCCACACAAGTGAGGTATCATTTTTATCGGGAGACTTGGGGGAACGCCGGGTGGAAGGAAATTTGTGGCTCCTCTCAGATTCCAGAACTTTCTGTCACCGAAATCTGAGGAAAACTTGTTTTTTTAGCCACTTTTTGAGGTTTGCAAAGGATTCTGGGTAACAGAACCTGGTCCGAGCCCCGCGAGTCACCCCTCCTTGGATTGCCCTAGGTCTCTAGTTTTCAGAAATGCACAGGTTTGGTAGGTTTCCCTAGGTGCCGGCTGAGCTACAGGCCAAAATCTACAGGTAGGCACTTCTCAAAAAACACCTCTGTTTTCTTCCAAAAATTTTGATGTGTCCACGTTGCGCTTTGGGGCGTTTCCTGTCGCGGGCGCTAGGCCTACCCACACAAGTGAGGTATCATTTTTATCGGGAGACTTGGGGGAACGCCGGGTGGAAGGAAATTTGTGGCTCCTCTCAGATTCCAGAACTTTCTGTCACCGAAATCTGAGGAAAACTTGTTTTTTTAGCCACTTTTTGAAGTTTGCAAAGGATTCTGGGTAACAGAACCTGGTCCGAGCCCCGCGAGTCACCCCTCCTTGGATTGCCCTAGGTCTCTAGTTTTCAGAAATGCACAGGTTTGGTAGGTTTCCCTAGGTGCCGGCTGAGCTACAGGCCAAAATCTACAGGTAGGCACTTCTCAAAAAACACCTCTGTTTTCTTCCAAAAATTTTGATGTGTCCACGTTGCGCTTTGGGGCGTTTCCTGTCGCGGGCGCTAGGCCTACCCACACAAGTGAGGTATCATTTTTATCGGGAGACTTGGGGGAACGCCGGGTGGAAGGAAATTTGTGGCTCCTCTCAGATTCCAGAACTTTCTGTCACCGAAATCTGAGGAAAACTTGTTTTTTTAGCCACTTTTTGAAGTTTGCAAAGGATTCTGGGTAACAGAACCTGGTCCGAGCCCCGCGAGTCACCCCTCCTTGGATTGCCCTAGGTCTCTAGTTTTCAGAAATGCACAGGTTTGGTAGGTTTCCCTAGGTGCCGGCTGAGCTAGAAGCCAAAATCTACAGGTAGGCACTTCTCAAAAAACACCTCTGTTTTCTTCCAAAAATGTTGATGTGTCCACGTTGCGCTTTGGGGCGTTTCCTGTCGCGGGCGCTAGGCCTACCCACACAAGTGAGGTATCATTTTTATCAGGAGACTTGGGGGAACGCCGGGTGGAAGGAAATTTGTGGCTCCTCTCAGATTCCAGAACTTTCTGTCACCGAAATCTGAGGAAAACTTGTTTTTTTAGCCACTTTTTGAGGTTTGCAAAGGATTCTGGGTAACAGAACCTGGTCCGAGCCCCGCAAGTCACCCCTCCTTGGATTGCCCTAGGTCTCTAGTTTTCAGAAATGCACAGGTTTGGTAGGTTTCCCTAGGTGCCGGCTGAGCTAGAGGCCAAAATCTACAGGTAGGCACTTCTCAAAAAACACCTCTGTTTTCTTCCAAAAATTTTGATGTGTCCACGTTGCGCTTTGGGGCGTTTCCTGTCGCGGGCGCTAGGCCTACCCACACAAGTGAGGTATCATTTTTATCGGGAGACTTGGGGGAACGCCGGGTGGAAGGAAATTTGTGGCTCCTCTCAGATTCCAGAACTTTCTGTCACCGAAATCTGAGGAAAACTTGTTTTTTTAGCCACTTTTTGAGGTTTGCAAAGGATTCTGGGTAACAGAACCTGGTCCGAGCCCCGCGAGTCACCCCTCCTTGGATTGCCCTAGGTCTCTAGTTTTCAGAAATGCACAGGTTTGGTAGGTTTCCCTAGGTGCCGGCTGAGCTACAGGCCAAAATCTACAGGTAGGCACTTCTCAAAAAACACCTCTGTTTTCTTCCAAAAATTTTGATGTGTCCACGTTGCGCTTTGGGGCGTTTCCTGTCGCGGGCGCTAGGCCTACCCACACAAGTGAGGTATCATTTTTATCGGGAGACTTGGGGGAACGCCGGGTGGAAGGAAATTTGTGGCTCCTCTCAGATTCCAGAACTTTCTGTCACCGAAATGTGAGGAAAACTTGTTTTTTTAGCCACTTTTTGAGGTTTGCAAAGGATTCTGGGTAACAGAACCTGGTCCGAGCCCCGCAAGTCACCCCTCCTTGGATTCCCCTAGGTCTCTAGTTTTCAGAAATGCACAGGTTTGGTAGGTTTCCCTATGTGCCGGCTGAGCTAGAGGCCAAAATCTACAGGTAGGCACTTTGGAAAAAACAGCTGTGTTTTCTTTAAAAAAAATAGGATGTGTCCATGTTGTGTTTTGGGGCATTTCCTGTCGCGGGCACTAGGCCTACCCACACAAGTGAGGTATCATTTTTATCGGGAGACTTGGGGGAACACAGAATAGCAAAACAAGTGTTATTGCCCCTTATCTTTCTCTACATTTTTTCCTTCCAAATATAAGAGAGTGTGTAAAAAAGACGTCTATTTGAGAAATGCCCTGCAATTCACATGCTAGTATGGGCACCTCGGAATTCAGCGATGTGCAAATAACCACTGCTCCTCAAAACCTTATCTTGATCCCATTTTGGAAATGCAAAGGTTTTCTTGATACCTCTTTTTCACTCTTCATATTTCAGCAAATGAATTGCTGTATACCCAGTATAGAATGAAAACCAACTGCAGGGTGCAGCTTATTTATTGGCTCTGGGTACCTAGGGTTCTTGATGAACCTACAAGCCCTTTATATCCCCGCAACCAGAAGAGTCCAGCAGACAAAACGGTATATTGCTTTCAGAAATCTGACATCGCAGGAAAAAGTTACAGAGTAAAACATAAAGAAAAATGGCTGTTGTTTTCAGCTCAATTTCAATATTTTTTTATTTCAGCTGTTATTTTCTGTAGGAAAACCTTGTAGGATCTACACAAATGACCCCTTGCTGAATTCAGAATTTTGTCTAGTTTTCAGAAATGTTTAGCATTCCGGGATCCAGCATTGGTTTCACACCCATTCCTGTCACTAACTGGAAGGAGGCTGAAAGCACCAAATATAGTAGAAATGGGGTATGTCCCAGTAAAATGCCAAATTTGTGTTGAAAAATTCGGTTTTCTGATTCAAGTCTGCCCGTTCCTGAAAGGTGGGAAGATAGTGATTTCAGCACCAGAAACCCTTGGTTGATGGCATTTTCAGGGAAAAAACCACAAGCCTTCTTCGGCAGCCCTTTTTTCCCATTTTTTTGGAAAAAACAAAATTTTCACTGTATTTTGGCTATTTTCTTGGTCTCCTCCAGGGGAAACCACCAACTCTGGGTACCATTAGAATCCCTAGGATGTTGGAAAAAAAGGACGCAAATTTGGCGTGGTTAGCTTATGTGGACAAAAAGTTATGAAGCCCTAAGCGCGAACTACCCCAAATAGCCAAAAAAGGGCTCAGCACTGGGGGGGGAAAGGCCCAGCAGCTAAGAGGTTAAGTAATATTAGATTAGAGACCACATTTGAGTACAGGTTAATCCAGTCCTACAATTTTCCCTAGTTTTACAGTTTGGACCAATGAAAAATCACTACTTTGAAACATATGAAACTCAACTGTGTCAGCAAAAACAGCCCAATAGGAATGCCCTTGTGAAGTAAATTTCCTGATCAAAAATAGCAGTAAATTCAAGCACTAAAGGCACATTCAATTAATTAAAAAAGAGATTATCCCCCAATGACCCCACATTATCTCTATTATAAATAACATTATCCCCCACATTGTAAGCAAACATCTTAGCCTGAGGGTTCAGAGAAAAAGTAGAGACCTCTTGTGGGGGCGGGATGGTTGGGGTAGAAAAAGTATCCTCCACCTCCGGGAATGACAGACCTGGAGGCATTTGGAGGAGGATGCTGTCACCCTTTTCCCTTTGAAGTCATGTTCTGTTTTGCTTTCCTTCTCTTGTCTTATCACCGAGCTAACAAAACTTCTCTGGAATGCACTTCTTAGTTTAAAGAAGACATTTATTGTTATTATTACTTCACCACTAAGTTCCTGAAAGACGAGATTAGTAGGCTGGAAGCACACATTTAAAAGTAGTCGCAGCAATGAAAGCAAAATATATCAAAGTACTTCTCAGTTGCAATGTATACAGCAAATACATGTGATTATATTATAGCATAACTTCAAAGCAAAGCATACAAGTCAAAATTGCATCATCGTAGGGCCTATCACTCTGCTTCATCTTTCTAATGCCTGCAAGTTGATTACTCCGTTTCAACTGCGAGAAAGAGATTTTCCACCCAAATGGGAGACAGGCAGCTGACGCCCGCTCCTGCCTGAAGTCAAGATCATTCTCTCGCTGCCGCCCAGGGCCACCGTTACAGAAACGTGCCCCCTCCTCTCAGACTTGGGAAATGAAAAAAAGCCTTCGGAGACTGGCCAGATCTCCTTGACCCCTCCTCTTCCCAAGGCTGAGCAGAAAGGAAAACAACAAATGTACGCTCTCTTATCAGCTAGGGTTTGTTGTGAATTCAATTTGAAAAACACAGCTTGGTCTATCATGTGGAAAAACACAGTTTGGAAAAACACAGCTCATCTGCAATGTCTCAACTGCAATGTCTAACTCCACGTTAAAGCCAATAGGCAGCTAACCTAAATACCAAATGTAATGTCTTATGCCATGTTAAAGCCTATAGGCAGCTGACCTACATACCAAATGTAATGTCTAATGCCATGTTAAAGCCAATAGGCAGCTAACCTAAATACCAAATTTAATGTCTAATCCCATATTAAAGCCAATAGGCAGCTAAACTGAATAAAACATGTAATGTGCTACTGGTGAACAATGAGCAACTAATATGTGCAGTGGTGAAACACAAAGTCATTGGTCAAACACAATTAATAGCATAAAATGTTCTCAACTCCCCATTGGCCCACCCAAATCAGAGTTTACATCAAAGCAGAGTTTTTGTATATTTTTTTACAAATTCTATGCTCTTTCTTCCTCCTGGTTGCTCTTTGTTTATTGTCTTACTTGCTCTTCTCACTGTTGTTACTCTTCTTCCTCATAGAATTTAGCAATGCAGGGATTGAAAGCAAGATTGTGTCACCTGAGGATGGCCGTGAGGATGATACAGCTCCCACCTCCCGTTTGCTGTGTGGCTGATTTTCGCTGAGCGTAAGGTTCCATGCCTGCCTACCCGTAGATGGCTGCTGGCCTGGTCTGCTGTGCGGGGAGCAGCGGTGCCGTCTGGAGGCACCTGCCTCTGTAGCTACTCTGTGGTCTGACAGAGAAACATGCCACAGAAACCAGCGAGGGGATTGAAGAATTTAGGGAGTAATGCAGCTACGAAACTGGCAGTGAGAACAGAGTTGGTGCTGCGCCTATCCAACAGCCCGATGGAAGGGAGAAAGTCAAGTGACAAGGTCAGTGGCAGAGGGGCCCCAGGTGTCCGTGTCTATGAAAACATTACCGGGGAAAAGTTTAGCGGCTTCAGTAGCATTTAAAAAAATACTGCAGTGCCCAAAGACTCGATTGATCTACCAGGTACTACTTCTGCAAAGTTTCAGACCTGGGCTCAGCATCAAATTTGTCATTAGAGAGTTCAAAACCCCTATCCGAGCAGAAGAATTTGGAGTTCCCATTTTCTGGAGCTGCCCTTTTACATGAGAAAGATACTCTAGAACCATGCTCTAAGAAGGTCAAGAGGTCCAGGTTATAATTCTGGGGATTACGCTTACAGGGATCATAGAGACTGCAGCACCCCCAACTATTGTAGAACTGGGGAGTGGGGACACCGTGATGAGACTCAGATAGAGAGCCAAAGAACCCAAGCTTCTTCCTGTAAATTGCAGAATTCCATTTGCATGGTCATCAAAGTCTTCTCAGAGTTCTCCAAAAGGATGGGGGAAGCTAAGAACAGGATTGTGTCCTTAGAAACAGCCACTGGATCCCAAAAGAAAGTTGTGGAGGCCATGGAGGCACTAACGGTAGATATCCAGTGGAAGCTTGAAGATCTGGAGAATAGAGTCAGGTGTAACAATTTAAGAGTTCCTGGCATCCTAAAGGACTTGAGGGTAGAAATACCCATATGTTTTTAGTGCAGACTTTCAAAGGTGCTTTCCCTGTGCTTTGTACTTGGAATTGGGACACAGAAATCCAGAGAGTGCACAGGTTCCCATTCGGACAAAATTCTCAAAGCCCACAGTAAGGCGAGAAACCCAGGGCAATTCTTATTTACCTTGGCAATTTTCTGCTATGCCAAGATCTTTTATACTTGGTGCATCCAGATCTTCAACATTCATTTGTTGGGGATCATTCTTTGTTCGCCCGCATGTCTACCACATCACAGTGAAGAGGCCATTTGAGATTGCATCAGCTGATTCAACCGTTCAAATGGGGGAGCTTAGGACGTTTTAATGTTCCTGGCAAAACCTAAAGAGATTTGGCAGGATAAACATTACTTTTTTGACTCTGAAATTAAAACAAAAACGTTTTGCAGGGGCTGAGCCTGGGGCAGACAGCAGATGTTTGATCTGTCAAACTCTTTGCAGGTTAGCTTGACTTTCTTAGGGCTTTCTTAAGACTGGGTGTTCCCCCTTTATCTATCTTTTTCTTTCTTTTTTGGTTACCTTCTGACTTTATTTTAGAGCTGATTCTGGTATCTTTATTATTTTCAAGTATGAATCAGCATTTCACTGACTGTTGAGGGCCCATAGTGCCATGGGTACAATGTAGTAAGGTATTTATGGTTGTGGGGTTAGACTTACATTATGTTAAGAGGTGAGTTTGGGGGGATGGGGTCTTAACTTCAAGAACCGGGGGGGTCCAACTGCTTTCAAGAATTGGCAGGGGGAAGGGGTCCAGTAGAGGGTTGGACAAGGGCAGGTGACAGACTGTTGTCTGGGGTTGGGGGAGTTGGGAACATGGGATGTGGCTAGGGGGGTTGGCTTAAGGTCAGAGCACAAGGGTGGAAATTGTTTTTTTCGGGGTAAGTTCAGCAGACATGAAATTCAATATTTAAGCAGTATGTTTTAGGCATGCTTATTTTTGTATTGCATTGTGATAGCAGCAATAATAGTGGTGGTATTGATGGGGCTCTTACACGTGGGAGTTATGGAGCTACGGCTGTGCGATTTCCCCAACCTGGTATTTCTAGCAATTTCTCATCATCGATGACATCCTTCATGGAAATTGTCTGTCCCTCTGATGAGCTTTTGGCTTATGCGGCTGAAGGTGCGATCGGCTTCCTTATTGCCTATGTGGGTGTGATCTGCTTCTTTATTTGGATGAATAGATGGCTATAAACTAAGGATATGCTCCTTTAGTATGTGTGGCCTTCATGATTGGGCTAAGCAAGCAAAGGCTGCCCTAGTTCTGAAACATATGAAGCCAGATCTGTTACGTTTACAAGATACCCACATTCCATGGGATAAGCGTGGGTGTTTTAATGATCTAGGTCTCCCTCTCTTGACATGTACTCGCCAAGGGGTAACTTCAAGAGGAGCTACGGTGCTACCTAAAAAGTCAACTTACACTTTGGATTGTGTTAAAGCAGAAAATGTGGTCGCTGGACTATAGTTGAGTGTGCTGTTGGTTGTTTGAGGTTCATGCTTTGCTCAATATATGGCTCCAATTTGGATGAATCTGATACCCTTGGGTTTCTAATATTAGAATTGTCTTTATGGCCCGCGCCTCTCATTTTATGTTGGGCTCCCAATATATATATTGATGTTCATGATGATCTAGTTGATTGACAGCTGATATTGGCAGGAAACCTAGGGTGTATAGGGCTCTACAGCATTTGGTTAAGGAACACGGCTTAATAGATGTCTGGGCCAAGCAAAGAGGCCTGATCCTGGTTTACATTCTATTAATTCCTGCATGATAAGTTAGTTCAGCTAGGTTACGTTTTTGTGTCCACCACTATAGTCACCCATACTGCAATTGGGCTGTTTCCTAGAGTCCTCTTAAATCATAATCTGCTGGTTTTGGAAATTTCAATAACAGGCATGAATAGCCCTCAGAGATACTGAACCTTTGATAGAAAACTTCTTACTGATGTAGTATGCCAACATCATATGCGTAGGTGGATTGAACAATGTCTTGAAGTTAATAGAGGGACAGCCTCTACTGGTATGGTGTGGGATGCTCTGAAGGCAGGTATTCATGAGGACACTCAGTGCTATAGCCTGCATCAGAAGAAGAAACAGAAAGGAACTCAAACCCTTAAAGGCCAGCGGATTCTAGTTGAGGAGGAGCTTACTAAAAGGCTATTTGAGGGATCAGTTGCTCAGGCGTTGCAACAAAAAGTAGGCATACTAAAATCTAAAATCAATCGACACCTGGGCATGCAAGTCGCTGCCAAATATCACCTGAAGACTGCTATGAATCTGGCAAGAGTATAGGGTAATCATTAGCTAAACGCATTAGAAAGAAAATTGCTGAAAGCCATATCCCTGCTATATGGGATTGTCTGAATCACCGCCTGGTATTTTAAAGGTCTTTAAAGACTTTTATGTATCACTTTACAGCGAAGAGCTGTGAAGCTGAAGGGAGGGTTATGCTCTTTTTCTTAATGACCTAGATGTTGTCATGTAAATCAAGATGACCAGGCAATGTTGGATGCCCCAGTTGGCTCAGATAAAATATTAGAGACAAACAAATCCCTAGTGAGAGGGAAGGCCTCAGGCCCCCCACTAGAATGTTATGCTGTATTTTTTGGTGAACTGAGACAGGAGATGCTGCAGTCTTTCCTTCAAACACAATCGGGAACTATTCCCCCATCTTGGGAGACTACTAAAATAATTGTATTTAAAGGGAGCTATAAACTGCCAGAACTTCCAGGATCGTTGGTATAGGCCAATATCTCTTATTAAGAGCAATGGGAAAATGTTAGTTTCAATGCACCAACATGGCTTTATTGCTGGCCACAGTACGGCTGACCACATTAGGAGGGTCATCGCATTGCTGGACTTGGCCTCAGCCCAGAACTTGTCCATAAGTTAAGCCTTTTTAGATGTGGTGGGCAGTAATAGAATGGAAAGGCTTTGGGGAATATTTTATTCAGGCAATTAAAGTGCTGTTTAAGTTGTCAAGAGCTCATGATGGTATAATTGGTCAGAAGTCCGAAAGCATATCAATGTCAATGGGGACCCGGCAGGGGTGCACCTGCTCACTATTATTATTTTCCCTTGTTATTGACCCTTTCATAACTATGCTTGAGAAGCATTGGGATTACACCTGTTACTGTAAGCAGGGTGGAATATCAAGCCTTGGCTCAAGCGGATGATATGCAGTGATTGCGTCTGATCCTGCAACTGCACTCCCTTCAAAAGAAGACCTAGCTAAACAGTTTGGTTCAGTCTCAGGTTACAAGCTGAATGAGGGAAAAAACATAGATTTTATGCACTGAGCGGTCAAGATACAATAATCTCTACATAGTTTACGAAGTAGTATATCTTGGGGTTAAACTCACAACAACTTTAGATAAGCTGGTGGAAAATAATTTAACACCAATATTGGAAAAAAACTAAAACCAACTTGGAAGATGTAGAACACTTATCATTATTTGGGAGGTGTAATGCCTTGAAGATGTCTATCCTCCTTAAAGTGCTCTATGTTTTCAGGACTGCCCCATTGGAAATTATTAAGTTCTGGCTTTTCAGCCTGCAAAATGCTTGTCTTAGGTTTTTTGGGGATATAGGAGGTCAAGGCGGAAGGCTAAATACATGGTCCTTCTGAGATACCGTGGGGTTGGTCTTTTCCTAATTTTATATTTTAATACTTGACATGTATGCTTCTGCATATGAGTATTCTAATCAACGATAGCTTTAACAGGGTTATCACTGTAGAAAGTCCCACAATCTATGAAATGGCTCTTGGTGCTTGGTCAAATTCCTGAAGCCTAGTTATTACAAGAAAGCCAGGTTTAAGATCATTAAGGCAGCATACAAGGTTTGGGTCCAAGTCAAACAGAAGTTAAGCATTTTCTAAAATTAACTCATATATACACCTATGGCAGCTCCAGTGGTACTTCCACTGCTCTTTCATGTCTCACAAGGGTCTCTCGGTTGTGGGTGACCTATACAGTAATGGACTTCAGGCTTTTTGTGATTCGCAGGAGACACATGGGTTGATGAAGAGGGATGTTTTTTCAAATTTCTTCAGTTACAAGATTTTTCATTTAAGAACATAAGGGATAAAAACACATTACAAAAAAATACCCTTAGTTGAGGCAGTAATTCATAAAGAAAAGATTGGTTTGGTTTATGACCTATTAATACAGACATCTCCAGATGATTTAAAAGTCCAGTATAGGAAATGGGAGACTAGGCTAGGTGCCAAGGGTCAATGGGTTCAAGAATCTCTTCAATTGTGGAGTAGGTCATTGCTAGCAGCCAATTTCAGGAGTTAACATTTTAAACCTATATTTAATTTGTATCACACACCGGTAAAGGTGTCCAAGTGGTAGGGCATATATGGTGATGAATGTAATTACTGTGGCAGTGTGGATGCTGAAACCATCCACATAATTGTTTCATGCCCAAAATCAACAATGTTCATACAGGAAATTAAAATATTTTTGGGGTTAGTAATGCATATCAATGCTTGTATTACATCTTCTCTGTTGATTCTGGGAGTGCTCGAGGGATCAGATAATGATAAATTACTCAGACAGGAATTGTGTTTATTATTATTGCCCAAATTTGTATAATATCAGAATTGCTGAAAGTCCTTATACCACCAACATTTACTATGTGGAGATCAATGATAGCAATTTTTCATATAGAAACCTCTCTGCATAAATTTAAAGGATGTAAGAAACAGTGTAGAGGGGCCAGAATTCAGGCTCTACTAACTATCTGGATGGAAGCAGCTGTACAGTAGCACATCTGCACTTTTCAAGCTGCTTGTATTTTATTCGGGAAATCTGGCTGCTGTCTTATTTTATGATTAAACCACAGATCTATGCTATTGTTATTCATTGCACAGCACTTTTAGCTGCATGGAGTCCGGATTAATTCTTGGACGGAAGTTAATGATACAGTATCATAATTGCATATGATAATTTATGGCAACAGTAGGCAGTTTTTACACCTGGATTAATGATTGCCATTACAGATGTGTGCCCTTTGCTGAGGTTATAATCTACTTCATAATCTGATTGCCGCTATTTGTGATTGGTTGACAATCATGCTGCTAGAATGCCTGCACTTTATCTGATCCTTTGTATTAATTTTCTGCTGGGAACTAGGATGTATTTTGTTTGCTCATAAAATTAATAAAAAAATATTGAAAAAATAATTTAGCAATGCAGAAACAGATTATTAGTTTTACGCTTGCTAGCAGGGGGCAAATTTTTAATTCACCCATATCATATCACAAACATTTACAAAACATATGAATAAACCACTATCAACAATGATAAACTACAAAGACACGTGACAAAAACATACAAATTACATTGTAGCTTCACTGGAGAGATTAAACACCAAGATATTCTAAGAAATACTGAATAATATGAATCATTAGGAATAAGTCAAAGGGTTTTCCACAAAATAATCAGGACCAGATTTATCATACTTTTATGCAACATAACTTAACAAGACACCTTGCTGCAATGTGTGAAAAGGAGAGGGCATGTTTGACATTATATGGGACATTTCTGTCCTCTCCTTGTGCTGCTGTACAATGTGCAGTCTTATGCCAACACAGGCACCCTTGTGCCATGGTGCAAAGGTACCTGCATTGTAGGAAGGTGTTTTGTTCCTGCACAAAAACAATCCTCAGAGGTATTTACCTATTTCTAAATGTGCTGCAGAATGCAGCTCACATAGTAGGAGGAAACAATGAGGAAGATATTTGCCCCTTTTCGCCTTCACTGGGAAGGCATAGCATTTGAGCACATTGCCAGGTTTACATGTCTTGGTAAATCTAAGAATGCACAAAAATCCATGTGTGGATGAGTTTGAACACCCACTCTCCACCAATGAAACTCCTTCCCAAGGTATAGTAATGCAGGGCAGTGACATGCTGCTTGTGCTACACCAGATTTACCATCCCAAGCAGGAACAGGCAAGGTGATTTTACATGGCTTGGTAAATCTCATTCTAAGTTTTACATCTCCCCACATCGTCTTGTGTGGCACAAAGGCATTACCAAACCTTGATAAATCTGAGCCTTAGTCTTAGGACACAAAGCATAGGCAGTTACCACATAGCCCTAGTTCAAAGTCTAAGGCCCATCCAGGCAAATCTGTGCCTCAGTCTCAGGAAACAAAGCATAGGCAGTTACCACATGACCTCAGTTCAAAGCCTAAGGCCCACCCAGGCAAGCAGCAAAAGGAAGTCACATAAGGAAGGTATATGAAGCACAAAACAACCCTTTACACAGTATCAAAAGTGTGTCTCCAGAGTATCACTTGATGCTGTATAACAATTAGGTATAACTATGGAAGTTATACATAATGACCTATGTATTTTGGGTGTCACAAAGGTCATATCCAGATTTTGTACCATTTGACTAAGGGCCTGATTTAGATTTCAGTGGACAGACTCCTCTGTCATAACAGTAAAGGATATACCTTCCCCGAAATATAAATCCCATTACTTAGTAAGGGATTTATATTTCAGCAGATGGGATATCCATCACCATTGTGACTGAGTAACCCATCCTCCGATATCTAAATCAGGCCCTAAGGCTTTCTATAATTTAATAATTGTTGAGTTAGAAGGGAGGGAAATCGTCTTTACATATTCCCATCTTAGTACCTTCTTCCTAAAGAAATTAAATTTAACAACACAGAAGGTACAGTGTTGTGTAGTGTATCCCCAGTCAGACTGAAATCACATCTGAAAGTAGCTAGCAAAGGGCAGAGTTTTCAGTCCATATGGCCCACTGCATGGCTATCATGAGATTATTTCCCATATTTAAGTCAGCACTGATAGTCTCTCCTCAGTTTTAATTGAAGGCCAATCTAGATGCAAATATCAGATTTATTTTGTGAATTTAAAATCAGGTGATATTCCACTGGCAAATGATCAAGGGCTATTGAAGGGACAAGATATCAGTGATCAAAATGTAGCTACTTTGCAAAAAAGGCAACCATGATCTTTCCCATGCTTTATTCATTTGTCAGGCAACACACTGGGCTCACTTGAAGAATATAGGCTCTCTTCTTTTAAGGATCGAGATCTCTATTTTTGCACAATCAGTAACGCTATTTTTCTTTTAATCCCCAATGGCCAATTGTTTTGTCCTTTCTTGGTAATATAAGGCTAGGATACACTGAGAAGTTTAACTATATTTGTATGTTTGAATAGTGATGTTTTATTTGTAACTTATTGCAGTCTTTGATACTAAATCGATCACATTCTGATGATGTCATTAGAATATCAGAGTATATTTGGTTTATGTTATTACCGCTTATGTCTCTAATTTATTCTAGTTTGTATACTTTTGTAATAGTTTGAAGATTAATAAAATTTTCAGTTTCATTGGATTTAATGTAATTGTTGTCTGTGGAAGTTCAGATTGAACGATAGAATGTTGTTTCTTAGTTTAAATAAATAATGTTTTACTGCTAGTGAAGGAACAAGGAGATATGAAGCATGTATGTGTGTTGCAATGCTGTTGATCTTTAAAATAGCCAAGAAGCACACGTCATTGATGAAGGTCTCCAACTTCTTTTTAATGTCTAGTGTGTTTTACAGCTGTACCTCATTTTATTTTTTCACCCTACCTAGTCTTGCATGGTACCTATTGTCATTTTTACAATACTGAGAAAATATATGCTTCCAAAGAGCATAGTCCATGCTGATTTCATTGAGACCCTGCTGTAGACTAAATGCTACAAAATAGAGAAAAATGAAAGACTTGACTGGAAGATTCATCATTTCTTACCAAATATTTTCCAATTTCAGTCATCAATATGAGTAAACCTGTAATATTTTTAATATTTATTGCACCTCATAACATCTGACTCAGACGATTAGAAATTAATCAGGTATGATAAATACCACACAATTACTAGTTTTTAGGGAATAACAAACACATGTTGGAGCTTGCTGCACCAAAATTCCATCCATCATTTTTACTCTTCTTAATTTCGGCTTATTTGACCTGCTGATATTTATCTCAAAACTCATCATTTCAATCTGTGTGGTAAAAACAGTTTTCATGTGTATTACAATTAACATGACCACTCATAATGAGGGTTTTGGTGTGTTGGGGAGACATGTAATCAATTCACAAGTGTAAATGAAAGAGTCAACTGGGTATTAAAAACTGTCACCTTCGCTGTTTGATTGGTCGGTCTCCTAATTATAGTCTAAAATTAGAGAATTTGTCAAACTGACCAATCCCTTCCTTTTCGAACAACACTTTCAAGCATTGCTTTTCAGACTCACTCAGGAACTTTTACTTCACCAGACATTTCTCCAGTAATCTGGACCCTTCGGAGGCTGGTTTTGAAAACCCAGAATCACTCCTGGTGCCTATTGCACAACTGATGAAGGGGCGCTCTGATTTGGACATTTTTTGTCAGGAATGCTTTTGGTTCCCCAGTTTTTCCCTGAATGGATAATACATTGAAATTTCTACCCAAAAAAGAAATAGTTTCTTTCGGGGATGAAGTTGATATGTTTCACGTCACATGGCAGACATAATTATATGCAGCATGAAAATACATGTATGAGGACGCTGGTGTTGTTGTAGACATGTGGGCAATATTAAATGGGTATTGAAATGCACCTATTACACCTATGTGTGAGCACGTTTTGTGCATGGGAGGGTCCCACCAATAGTGAGTATCCACACAAATCTCTGGCATAAGCAGTATTT
The DNA here is from genome assembly GCF_031143425.1 of Pleurodeles waltl. Lineage (NCBI taxonomy): Eukaryota > Metazoa > Chordata > Amphibia > Caudata > Salamandridae > Pleurodeles > Pleurodeles waltl. The sequence goes on from NC_090448.1 coordinate 597,886,723, forward strand.
GCCTGTTTCCCCTAAAGGGTGCATGGGATAACATAGACAGAAGTATAATTTTTAACACATGCACACAGGTACATATTACCAAGGTATTTAAATAAAGCTGCATTCCCAAGACAGATTTATTAAATGTCCACACAACTTGTAATTTTTTCTTACCTGTATTTAACATGTCATGAAAACATTTTCACTATGGGTATAATATGTATGGCAAGGATTCAATGTTGTACTATGAACTAGAAGAAATGTTTTTCCATAAGATGTTGATGGCGAAGAATCGATTGTGTACTATGATGTTGTGTTTCAGATAATTTTTTGGGTACGACAAAGTCTCTGCATTCTCAGATTACCCCAGATAATTGGAAATCAATTTTTCTTTTTTAAATTAAGAAGGAACACTTACTTAAAGAGAATTGGTACTCATTAAATGACATGGGAACTTTGAAACATTAATTTGACAATATCAGATTATGGTGGTCATTACAACCCTAGCGGACGGTGTAAAAGGTGGGGTAGTACCGCAAACAGGCCGGCGGAAAAAAAGGGAATTACGACCCTGGCGGTAACCGCCAACAAAGACAGCCAGTTTAACACTTCGCCTGCCACGGCGATACAGACAAACAGCGTGGCGGTCACCGCCAACAGACAGGCGAGAGACAAAGTACCGCCCACACTATTACAACACACCAATCTGCCACCTTTTCCGGGGTGGATTCACCGTGGATAAAAACACGGCAGAAACAGCCTTTGCTATGGGAAAACGCTCACCTCAACACACTCCACGAGGAACGATGACTCCATGGAGCCGGAACTCCAAATACTATCTGCCCTTGTCTTTCTGCTCCTGTACGAACAACAGCGACGTAGGCGCAGAACATACCGGTGAGTATTGCATCTACGACACGGGGGAGAGGGGAGGCAAAAGTTAGGGGGACACCCACCAAACATCCCCACCCACACCCTTGCATATTACAACATACACACCAATGCAGTCAAAAATATCACATTAACAACCCACAATCCCAGCGGAAGAATGCAAAGACAAAGCGAGATCCGTTCAAATATTGTAATGTGCCAATATACATGTCATATAAAAATATACTGAATCATATCTTGAAATCTGTCATATTTATATATACAATACAAGAAGTAGTGCAGATGTGTACACAACAATGTCCGTGCACCAACAGTCCAAAAATGCATGGGCGAGGCCCACAATAGATACCTGACCAAAATCCGAGAGAACACTGCTGGGGCATCAGATTGAAACACTACAGGCACCTCAGGGGGAAAGGAAGGGGGGGCACCTCAGCCACATGACTGCAAAGCCAGATCCACGACGGGGCTCCATGCCCATTGATGTATCCTGGGGAGTGCAAAGCCACAGTCTCTCAAGTCTTTACATTGGGTGGGTTGCCCACTGGACCATCCTTGGGAGTGCAAAGCCACAGTCTCTCAAGTCTCTACAGTGGGTGGCTTGCCCACTGTGCCATCCTGGGGAGTGCAAAGCCACAGTCTCTCAAGTCTTTACAGTGGGTGGGTTGCCCACTGGACCATCCTGGGGAGTGCAAAGCCACAGTCTCTCAAGTCTCTACAGTGGGTGGCTTGCCCACTGTGCCATCCTGGGGAGTGCAAAGCCACAGTCTCTCAAGTCTCCCAAGTGGGTGGGTTGCCCACTGAACCATCCTGGGGAGTGGAAAGCCACAGTCTCTCAAGTCTCTACAGTGGGTGGCTTGCCCACTGTGCCATCCTGGGGAGTGCAAAGCCACAGTCTCTCAAGTATTTACAATGGGTGGATTGCCCACTGGACCATCCTGGGGAGTGCAAAGCCACAGTCTCTCAAGTCTCTACAGTGGGTGGCTTGCCCACTGGACCATCCTGGGGAGTGCAAAGCCACATTGACGCAAGTAGATGCAGTTCTCAACTGGTACTGGGTGGGACTGGTGGCCATACTGGATGGGTCTCCCCGTGAAAGTTCCTGTCCTGTCACTGTCCCAGCTGCACATGGGAGAAGGATGCCTGATGTGGCAGCCTATTCATACCCACACGGTGTTTGCCCTGATCACCGGTCTTCACCATGGCGGTCTTGGCCTTGTTCAGCGGTGCTTTGCCATGGCTGGCTATGGACTGTTCAGCGGTCTTCACCATGGCGGTCTTGGCCTTGTTCAGCGGTGCTTTGCCATGGCTGGCTATGGACTGTTCAGCGGTGCTTTGCCATGGCGGTCTTTGCCTTGTTCAGCGGTGCTTTGCCATGGCTGGCTATGGACTGTTCAGCGGTCTTCACCATGGCGGTCTTGCCCTTGTTCAGCGGTGCTTTGCCATGGCTGGCAATGGACTGTTCAGCGGTGCTTTGCCATGGCGGTCTTGGCCTTGTTCAGCAGTGCTTTGCCATGGCTGGCTATGGACTGTTCAGCGGTCTTCACCATGGCGACCTTGCCCTTGTTCAGCGTGCTTTGCCATGGCTGGCTATGGACTGTTCAGCGGTAGCCTGAGATGGCGGTTCAGATACTGACATTGGTGTGTGGCATGACGAACTCCACACTGGACATTGGGGTGTGGCATGACGAACTCCACACTGGACATTGGGGTGTGGCATGACGAACTCCACACTGGACATTGGTGTGTGGCATGATGAAATCCACACTGGACATTGGGGTGTGGCATGACGAACTCCGCACTGGACATTGGGGTGTGGCATGACGTTCCATCATCGCCCAGCGGGGCTGTGGGATCCTGGTCCCTCCTAGGCACTGACTCCGGCGGTGGTCTCCTGACCAGTGACGATACTCGGGCCCTCCTGGGCACTGACTCTGGCGGTGGTCTCCTGACCGGTAACGATACTTGGGCCCTCCTGGGCAATGACTCTGGCGGTGGTCTCCTGACCAGTAACGATACTTGGGCCCTCCTGGGCACTGACTCTGGCGGTGGTCTCCTGACCAGTAATGACGGTGCTGGCGGTTGTGTCTGGACCGCCGGAAATGATGGCGCACTTCTCCGCCGTGACACTCACAACAGGCTGGACAGACTTCCTCGGAACCTTCCCCACCTTCTTTGGAGTTACAGCTGACTCACCAATCGCCTTCGATCCCATTTCACTTGTTGTCCCACCAGGAGTCTTGACACGGTCCCGTCGTCCACTCTCCAATTTCGGTGCCTTTACAGGGGTTGTGCTGACAGTGCCTTGGCTCCGGGTCCTACTGCCTGCCCTGGTGGACGGTGCACTCCAAAAACCTGGAACACGCACCACTGGTACTGGAGGCTTTTTGGCTGAGGCGCTATGACGGGACTTATGAACTGGAGGGGGGTGGGGCAAACAGGTCAATTTGACAGAGGGACAGTTTCTGACGGACACTGGGATGGGTAGTTGGAGGGGGTCTGGGAGTGGAGGTAGAGGAGGTGGTTGTAGGAGGTGTCACTTTAGGTGTTTTGAGTGCAGGTGCAGGTACTGGAGGCTGTCGTGAGGTGGATGGATGTTGGGTGAGTGATTGCCGGCGTTTGTGTACTTTGGGAGGGGGCGTCACAGACACACTGGGAGAGGACACAGGGGACGTGTAAATGGCAGTGGAGGTGGTGAGTGCAGGTGAGCGGCTTGTGGTGCTAGGTGTTCTGGTGCGAGTCCTAGTTCCTGTAGATGTGGTGCATGCAGGTGTGTGTGTAGACGACACTGGGAGGGAGGAGGGAGAATAGGAGGAGGGGGACACAGTGGAGACAGTGGATGTTGCTGTGTCTGTATGGGTGTGATGCTTGTGTGAGTGACTGTGGTGTGTGTGGTGCCTATGTTTGCTTGAGCTACTTTTGGGTGTTGACTTGTGTGCCTGCTGGTCTGTAGGTGTGCTTGGGATGGGCTGGGGTACAGGGGATTGGGTCTGGGTGGAGGAGGTTGGAGGGGGGAGGCTGGACACAGGGACAATGGCTGCCATCAGTGCTGAAGCCAGAGATTGCAGGGTTCGCTGAAGGACAGCCTGACCAGAATGAATGCCTTCCAGGAATGCATTACCGTGTCTCAACTCTCGTTCTACACCCTGGATGGCATTCACAATTGTAGACTGCCCAACAGTGAGTGACCTGAGGAGGTCAATGGCCTCCTCACTGAGGGCAGCAGGGGTGACTGGGGCAGGGCCTGAGGTGCCTGGGGCGAAGGTGATGCCCACCCTCCTGGGTGAGCGGGCACGGGACACACGCTGAGGGGCTGTTGGGAGGGCGGTGCTGGTAGGGGAGATGGCGGCTGTACCTGTAGAAGTGGGGCGCACATATGGTGCTGCCACCACAAGGGTGCTCCCATCGGCGGACGAGTCCATGTCGCTGGTTGGTGATCTGGTGGCCGACGTGAAGCTCCCCTCGCCCTCCGTCCCACTGGTGAATTCAGAGTCTGTGGTGTGGCCCTCCATGGCCATGTGGGATGCAGCTCCCTCGTGCTCCGGTGCCACTGTACCTCCGCCTGTTGATGCTGATGTACAAAAGGACAGGGAGAGCAGGAAAAGGGGGGAGACAGAAGAAAGAGAGTTTTAGTGCATGGCATACCGCTACCGTTGGCGGACAAGACAGACGCAGCAGCCCCATGCATTATGCTGTGCTCCTGACCTCTGCACATGCTATTTCTGGGATATGGCCTACATGGCAATGGTAGTAATCTGCCCACATGGATGGCAAAGGGGCAACTTCCCTCTGTTTTGAGCTGGGGTAGAGTGCCACATGACCTACATAATGGAGGGGGCTTGCCTATCTAACTCGCCCTGGCCTAGGGATACCCACAACCCACCACCCCCACCCAGACACCTCCACTGCACGCAAAGTCCATATGATGAGGTAGTACTCACCCCCTTGTGTCTGCTGTGATGTCCTTAAGCGCCCATCCAACTCCGGGTAGGCCACCGCCAGGATCCGGAACATCAGGGGGGTCATGGTGCGACGGGCACCCCTCCCACGTTGGGAGGCCATCCCCAGCTGAGCCTCCGCCGTCTTCTTGCTGCAGTGGCGAATGTCCTCCCATCTCTCCGGACTTCCTTGGCGATGGCACGCCAAATGTCCCTCTTCTGGTGGGCGCTGACCTACATGACATGCACAAGGAGAGAGGACAGTCATTACCTACTGCACCGTCGTTGTGATTGGCCCCCTCACAACTCTATCCCTGTGGCCCATTCATCCCCATGCATAACTGTTCTATGTACTCTGCCCCCTTCCCTCATCCACCCAGCCCTCTCCACCCAAGCCTAGCCCATCCAACGTGCTCCCTGTGTACTAACCTGTTGGTCTGGAGGACCGTAGAGTAGCGTGTACTGGGGGAGGACCCCATCCACAAGTTTCTCCAACTCCTGTGCAGTGAAGGCAGGGGCCCTTTCCCCAGACGCAGCAACCATCGTCGCTTCCAGATCGAGGTCACAGCAGCACTAGCAGTGTAGGTCCTCTCCTGTCGAAGGTCAGGTATCTAGTGATTGAAGAGATAGAAAATGGTGGTGACGTCCGCGGCAGTGAGGTCCGTGGCGGTGCACATCATCACCGGCGGCGCACCTGTTCATTGGCTCCTGGGACCCATAGGGTCCAATGTTAACCAATGCAGCATTGCGCCGCGCTCTACGACCGCCTACTGCGAGGGTGTCCAACGCCAGCGCAGTTACCCCACAATCCCATTGTCCCAGTTTAGATGTCAGGCAGCCGCCATTTCAGGGGCCCACATGGCTTCAATTACTACTGCGTCACACATACCGAGGACTACACTCAAAACCTTTCCAGGATGGGTTACTTGTCTGTTGTAGTCTTGTGTGTGACTGTGGGTACATACATGGAGGAATGCTGACAGTTTCTTCGCTATTGTCCTTCTTAGGCACCGTCAGTTGGGACATATTGGAAGATGGCGGAATCCGCCTTGTACCGACCGCTGGTGGACCTGTTGACAATGGAAGAGCGACATCTCATCGTGACCTACCAGTTTGACCGTGCCACAATCCAGGAACTATGTACCCAGTTGGAGCCAGACCTGATGTCACCAATCCGCCATCCGACTGGAATCCCCCCTGACGTGCAGGTGCTGTCAGTGCTGCATTTCCTTGCAAGTGGGTCTTTTCAGACAACAGTGGCCATGGCATCAGGGATGTCCCAGCCTATGTTTTCCAACGTCTTGTCCAGAGTGTTGTCTGCCCTGCTGAAACACGTAAGGAGATACATCATTTTCCCTGAGGTGGAGGATTTGCCTACAGTGAAAGGTGATTTCTATGCCCTTGGAAATATCCCCAACGTCATAGGTGCCATTGATGGGACCCATGTAGCTCTGGTCCCACCCCCGCAGGAATGAACAGGTGTGCAGGAACAGGAAGAGTTATCATTCCATGAATGTCCAGATGGTCTGTCTGGCAGACCAGTACATCTCGCAGGTAAATGCTATGTTCCCTGCCTCTGTGCATGACGCCTACATCCTGCGGAATAGCAGCATCCCTGATATGATGGGTCAACTCCAGAGGAACCGTGTATGGCTATTGGGGGACTCTGGTTACCCCAACCTGTCATGGCTATTGACTCCAGTGAGGAATCCCAGGACCAGGGCAGAGGAACGGTACAATGAGGCCCATGGGCGGACTAGGAGGGTGATCGAGCGGACCTTTGGCCTCCTGAAGGCTAGGTTCAGGTGCCTCCATATGACTGGTGGATCCCTATTCTACTCACCGAAGAAGGTGTGCGACGTCATCATCGCCTGCTCCATGCTCCATAACTTGGCATTGCGACGTCAGGTGCCTTTTCTGCAGGAGGATGATCCAGATGACGGTGTTGTTGCAGCGGGGGAGCCTGGGGAGCTTGTGGACAGTGATGAGGAGGAAGCTGATGAAGTTGAAAACGACAACAGGGAGTCAGTCATACAGCAATATTTTCAGTGAGACACAGGTGAGTAAATTTTCATGTTTCACATATTATTAACTTTCACACGTCTACCTCTAACCTGTACCTACATTTCACTCCCTATTTGATAACCGAGTTGTCCCCTTCCATTTCAGTTTCACTATTGTGGTAACCTACGTGTCAACAGCTTGCACCCTTGAAAGGCTTGTGATGTGTGACATTGGTATGTTGGCCTTCCAGTCGGTAACCTTGTTTAACACTGTAATTGACAATACAAAGTTCACAATCATTGACTGACTCCAGTTTTATTAGTGTTTCAAGGGTGTTTATTTAAGTGCATAACAATGAAGGGGGGTTGCGAAATGGGGATGGGTGATGGTGGAGGAATGTCCATGGCAGAGTCCAGTCTATTAGTCCCACAGGTACATTGCACATCTGGCCATTGGGAGTGGAACTGGGGCAGTTCCGATTTGGACAGGGTAACAAAGTGGGACAGTGGGAGGACGATCAGGGTGGTCTTATTTCCTGGCGGGGGTCTTGCCATCTTGCTCTGTCCTGTTCCTGGATCTCAGGGCCCGCTTGCGTGGTGGTGGTCCGTCTGCAGGGGATGGGGTGCTGGTGTGTTGGTCCTGTGGCGGTGCCTCCTGTCCTCTAGCACCGGAGGTGGTGGGCATTTCATCGTCGTGGCTAGTGTCAGGGGCCCCTTGGAGTACCACGGTGTCCCTCAAGGTCTTTTGAATGTCCGTCAACACCCCTATAATGGTGCCCAGGGCAGAGCCGATGGTCCTGAGCCCCTCCCTGAACCCCAAATACTGTTCCTCCTGCAGACGCAGGGTCTCCTGCAACTTGGCCAGTACCGTTGCCATCATCTCCTGGGAGTGGTGGTATGCTCCCATGATGGAGGAGAGGGCCTCGTTGAGAGTAGGTTCCCTTGGCCTGTCCTCCCTCTTTCGCACAGCAGCCCTCCTAGTTACCCTGTGTTCCTGTGCCTCCGTCCCCTGGACCGTGTGCCCACTACCACTGCCCCCAGATCCCTGTTGCTGTTGGGGTGGTGGGTTCGCCTGGGTGCCCTGTAGTGGTGGACACACCGCTGATTGACCTGTCCTGGGCAGGGAGGTTTGGGCCCGCTGGGTGGGTGCTGTGCTGGTGTTCCCAGAGGGTGGCAGTTCGGTGTTGGGCTGTGGCTGAGCAAGGGGAACGGACTGTCCTGAGGCCCACGATGGTCTGGGCTGGTCATCAAGATCCAGTGGGGCAGAGCTGCTGTCGTCACTATGGGCCTCTTCTGGGGGTGGAGTGGTGTTGTCTGGACCCTCTGGTGTGGTGACGTTCCTTCGGGTTCCTGCGGGGGTATGAGTACATGATTATTGCATGTGTGTGTTTCATGATGTGCAATGTTTGGGTGTGCGTGTACCCCAGTGCAGGCATTCCTGTGTGGGGGCTTGTGTGGTGATAGTTGGGGGGTGTTGTGGGTCTGTGCAGTGGGCATGCTTTAGTGATGGGTATCCATGCTTAGTTAGGTCATGCAAGTTTTGGTGTTGGGATGGATGGTTGGTGTCATGGGTAGATAGGTGAGGATTTGGAGTGATAGGGGAGGGTGTGAGGGTGGGGGTGTGTGATAGCATGCAGGTAGGGTGGGGGATATGATAGTTGAAATTTGACTTACCAGTGTCCGTTCCTCCAACGACTCCTGCGAGGCCCTCAGGATGCAAGATGGACAAGACTTGCTCCTCCCATGTTGTTAGTTGTGGGGGAGGAGGTGGGGGTCCGCCGCCAGGCCGCTGTACCGCGATGTGGTGCCTGGATACCGTGGTACGCACCTTCCCCCGTAGGTCGTTCCACCTCTTCCTGATGTCCTCCCTATTTCTTGGGTGCTGTCCCACAGCGTTGACCCTGTCGACTATTCTTTGCCATAGCTCCATCTTCCTAGCTATTGATGTGTGCTGTACCTGTGATCCAAATAGCTGTGGCTCTACCTGTAGGATTTCCTCGACCATGACCCTGAGCTCCTCCTCGGAGAAGCGGGGGTGTCTTTGGCGTGCCATGGGGTGGTGTGTGTGATGTGTGATGTGTGATGTGTGGGGTGGTGTATGTGTTGATGAGTGTGGTGAGTGTAGTGGTATGTGGTGTTTTGTGCATGGGTGTTGTGTGGGTGATGGTGTAGTGAGCCTCTGTGTGATGGGGTTCTCTATTCTGTGCTGTCTCTCTCTGGCCTTCTCTCAGAAATTCTGGTCGTAGGGGTTTGTGTGTGATGTGGGTGTGTGTTTTATATTGTATTGGGTGTGTGGGAGTGGTGTGTGTATGTGTATCAGGTGTGTGTATTTCGAAATGTCCAATGTGGCTGTGTTTTGGAGCTGTGTGTGTATTTTGAGCGCGGCGGTGTGTACCGCCAATGGAATACCGCAGTTGAAAGACCGCCACGTGGATTCGTGGGTCGTGATAGCATGAGGGTGTTTCTGTTGGCGTGCGGGTGGAGGATTTGTTTCCGCATGTTTATCACTGACCTTTGGTGTGGCGGACTTGTGTGGGTATCTGAATTTCGGCGGATTCCGAGATGTGAGTCATAATAGCTGTGGCGGTCTACCGCGGCCGCGGCAGTGTATTGGCGGTCTTCTGCACGGCGGTAAGCGCCTTATACTGCCAAGGTCGTAATGAGCCCCTATATGTTGTACACATCAAAATCAGTGGTTGTTCCCAAAGTTACCACACAACATAGGTGCAAGTGAAACACAATGTATTTGCTTCTTTGCCTATGCCTGTTTTAATGTTTTCACATAGAGCCTGTGATTGCTGCATCTAGCTTACTAGTAAAAAGTGTTTTTTTAAAGTCTTGATTGGCTGTCAGATTCTCCTCTCATCTTATTGACCCATTTCTCAATTTCCATAGTGATTCTGAAAAAAATATACGATTAGTTGTTGTGGTTGTGATGCCTCAATGAGTAATAATGTCACTATTCTGTGTCGAGTCCAGTTAGGGCATTGGCAAAATATTAATCCCACAGTCCCGGCAGTATGGGAGGCCCGAGCTCCAGGGGCGACCTCAGCACATAAAATTGTGCATGGGCTGCAGGCCTCCGCCTGAGAGCACCTGACTGGGTCAAGGGGGGACCCGTCAATCTACACTGCAGGGAGCCCACTCAGGTTTTGTTACACCACTGAGTTAGGTTTCTTTAAATCAAACCTTAGCTCAGTCCTGCATAGCTGAGGCACAGAGCAGTCAGGTTTAACTCAAAGAAAACCAAGTGTAAATCATTTATCAGTAGCAAAACAGTCAATAAGGAACAAAACACAATACAAACCCTACTACAATTTATAAAACTAGTATATATTTTTAATCTTCAAATAAACACCAAAGCAACAATAATCTGATGAAGGAAACCGGAGATATGTTTTTGTACGGTTTTCATAAATCACTGCTACAAGTCTATATGCCTGGAATGCGTAGGTCCAGGGTAAAGTAAAAGTTAAAAGCAATCCATGATGGAAGTCAGATGCAACCACCCCGATGGTCGTGGTCAAGATTTTGCCTTGGCATTTAGAAACTTTTTTCTCAATGGTGGTGATCTAATTGGGGGTCCGGCTTGGGGTTCTACATCAATGTCTCTGCGAAGTCAAAGGGTATGGTGAGGCCTTTGTTCTCGACAGTATTTGAGGCTGCCATTAAACTTTCAAATAGAAAGTTGTCTATGAGCCTTTGACTCAGTGTTAAAAAAACCTTTATCTTCATCTCTGGTTCTCAAGTTACAGTTCTGTGACACAACAAAGTACACACTAATTTCCCGATTTTACATGTCAAAAATTGATTTTTTTATTGTCTCCCGCCTAAAATTGACTCTGCTTTAATGGGAGTAAATAGGGGCAAATAAATTCCCCTCTTGTTTTCAGAACCTCAACTTTATAGGTATAAAATATTGGTATGTGTGCTATTGGGTCCTTCATGTTAGCCTAATTTACTCAAGTTATTGTCTAAAATAACAAACACCTGTGTTTGAGCAGCGTTTTGACTGTAATCAGTCAGTGGCACATTTTATGGTATATGTAAAATTTAGATTAGGCGTTCTTCCAACTCTAGTTCAATTGTCAAAATGGAGGGGAGGTCCAATGAGCTATGAGTTCTGCAATTCTAAACAGGTGGCTATGAGACATCACAATACACTTTGGGCCTCATTTACAAGGAAATTTCGGAGAGCGGAGCTGCACCAAATTTGGCAGTGCCGCACTCTGACATTTCAAAAACACAGGGATGCACTGTATTTACAACAATATGGGTGCACACCTGTGTTTTCCCTAGCGCTGGAGCTAAAATAAGATGCCCAGCACCAATGAAGGCACCCTTGCACCATAGTGCAGGGGTGCTTGCGTTACAGGGAACGATTGTTTATGTGCAGGAAGGGGTTCCTTCCTGCACATAAACAATCAATAATGGGGATTTGTTTCTTCTATGTGTGCTGTGCAAATCATCATTATTAAATGATTGTTTATGTGCAGGAAGGGACACCTTCCGGCACATGAACAATCATTAATGGCGTTTTCCTTTAAAGCAAAAGCGAGGAGAAATAAAAGTATTTCTCCTAATTGCACAACTCTTACGCCACCCCTTGGCTGGGTTAGTTTTTGGTGCTGCCTCAGGTCTACGATTTCTTGCAAATCGGGGGCAGTGTCAAAAGCAATGGGTGTTGCATGGAAACTCCCACAGCAACACCCATTACACCTCCCTCTGCCGCAGAAAACTGATTTGGGTGACCCATATTTACAAGGTGGCATTAATACACGCAAAGTGGTTTAGCACCTTCTTGTAAATATGGAAAAAGGCACAGCGCCACAAGAGCATCACTAAAAGTGATGCTCCGGTGGCACTAAGGGCTTATAAATGAGCTCCGTTATTTTTATTTTTTTATAGAGTCATGATGTATGTCGTAAACAACTTGTCTCGCCATTTAAACATTTTGACATAACACATTGATGCTTTCCCTGTGTCCTGTGCTAAACCGCAGACAATCATGCAATATTTACCTCTGTTGCATACAATATCTGCACCCATTTATTCATTCTGAAAAGTAATTATATTGGATAAAGCTAAGACTACTAACATATGTACTACGAGTATTGATAACATTTTATTTGCACAGACCTTAGTACTATTACCAGAGGTTTTTAAACTTAAGAAGTAAATTATGCCTGTATTTTAGAAACTGTAATTGGGTTCTTACTTCACATGGCTGCATAAGTCCAGACCAAGACACAAGCTGACTCCAAATATAGTTACAGAACTAGCTCATACTTCATCATAATGGCCGATATTTTGAATCTGCATGCAAAATGGCAGAATGCTGTGGCCATCACGGACGTTGCAGCACAAGCTTTATCAAAACCAATATTATCTTTACCAATGCCTGCTCATCTTTTGTGCCTTTCTATTTAAGCACTGCTCTCCATTTTGTCTACTTTTTCAACTCCTTTACCCTCATCTGTATGTTTTCTGCTGTTTCATTTTTGTTTTACTTCTGTTCTGTTTTAGCTCAGTTTTATTTCTTCTAATGAAGCTCTGTCCTCTTACTCCTGCCATTTTCATTTTATATGTCTTTCTGTCAAATTATTTCTGTTTCCTCTTGTTTTCTTTACATTTCTCCTGCCTTCCCTGTTGCTCTTATCCTCAACCCCTTTTCTAGCTTGATTCTGTTGGTGCAGTATATTTTGGTATTATTTTTGTTCCAATTTGTGTTGTCCTGTCACTGTTTTCACTTTTGTTGGAAAATGGGTTATTGGTAAGGGCAGGTAGGTACCTACGCTTAGCAATAGGCCACTTACTCCACTTATGTCCAGTTAGGTCTCAGTAAATTAAACCTAGCTCAACCCTTGGTAGCTTGGCAAAGAGCGGCAAGGCTTAATTTAGGAGACAAAGCGTAAAGCATTCAAATATCACAAAACATAAATAAAACACAGGAAACAGTTGACAAATCAAAAATCAATTTATTAAAATAGGAAATATTTTTAGCTTTAAAATGACACCAAAGCGAATAAAATTGGATAAGGGGAACCGGAGATATGAATTTGTAAAGAATAAATGCTTTCTAGCACATAGAAACAAAAAGCACCAATCTGGTAATCTGGTCGCACCTTGACCAGGGCAAAGTCAAAGTTTAAGGCTGACCGCGATGGAGCCTGGCTCGGCTACAGCCCACGGGAGGCCTCGGTCAAAAGTTTACCTTAGGACTTAGTCGTTTTTCTGGAGATTTTCTGCAGCAGGATGAACCTGCCAGTCCAATCCGAACTCCTGGAACTCTTCCTCAGGCACGCGTCGCAGGAGTCCTCATGGAGATTTTTGCCTTCGGACGAAGCCATTTTTTTGAGGTGAAAATCCTTCGACAGGGGCAATCCTGAATCTTAATCCGACGTCCTTGGAGCTCTCTTCGGATACACTGCCTAGGAGTTCCCCGTCAACTTCCTACTTTCGGACTTAGTTACTTTTTTGAAGATTTTCTTCACTGGGACAAACCTGCAAGTCAGGCCGGGTCGCAGTTGAGGCAAGCCGGCTAGAGTTGACGCAGCGGGTCAGTCCCTCTAAGGAGTTTTTTTCCAAAAGTTCTCCAAACTTCTCCAAACTTCTGGATCTTCTTCCAGATGTTCTTTTAAGGTTCTTTTAAGGTCCACAGTTCACCCCAAGGTTCCAGAAGCTCTGAGATGCTCCTTGATGGTGCAGACTACAACTTCCACAATGCACCTGGTGCAAACTCCTTTTGGCCACTGGACAGTGGTCAGCTGGTTGGTTTCTTCAGGAGTTGGTGCAGGGGAATCTGGTTAGCAAGTTTTCACCTGTAGCATACAGGGAGTCCCTCCTTGAACCAGTTGAAGGCAGGCAAAGTCCTTATTGTGGTGAAGCCCAAGTGTGCAGCTGGTGCATGCCTACAGAGTGCAGTGTCCAAGTGCAGGCCAGGGGTCCAGCAGAGCAGTCCTTCTCCTTCTGTAGTTCTTCCTTTTTGGAATCTGATACAGATCTGGTAGGGAACTGAGGTGTGGGTGCAAGTCTGCCAGTTTTATCCTTGCTCCTGGATGAAAAGCAGGGGGGTCCTGGTTCCCCAATCAGGGGCAGGGTCCTTCCCCCTGTGATGACCACTTCCTGGGAAGTGTGGCAAAAATCAATACCAGGGAGCAACATTCCTCAAAAATCCATTATGTCTGAAAGTGATTTTTGAAGGTTACATCTGGCTGAGCCCACAACAGGTGTGGCTAAAAATCTGAGGTGTGGGTGCAGTTCTGCCATAGTTATCCTTGCTCCTGGGGTGGAAAGGCGGGGGGCCTGGATGTCTAATCACAGGTAGGCTTCTTACCCCTTTGATGACCGCTTCCTGGGAAGTGTGGCAAAAATCAATTCCAGAGAGCAACCTTCTTCAAACATCCAAAATGGTGTAAACTGATTTTTGGAGATTGGATCTGGCTGTGGCTAAAAATCTTAAACACACCCCTCTCCTGCCCTCTCCTAATCTAATCAAGGGGGCAACTAATTGTCTGGGTTTGCAGGATGTGAGGGTGTTACTGGGTTGCTCCAAATGTCCGTCCCTGCCTTTGAAGACCAGTTTGGCAGCCCTCCCCCTCCTGCTTCCCCATCTGCTGAGGGAAGATCTCTTCCTCCAGGCACATCTCTTTGTGTTGAGCCAGGTCACTTCCCACCTTAGCAAGGCAGCCTGGCCAGGCTGCCAGAGGCTAGCCAATCAGAGCAAAGCAGCAAAAAAACACTGCAGGGCTGAAGTTGGCAACTTTTCAGGTAAAATTTAAAACTCCTTACCTGAACAAGTTATATTAAAGCCCACAACTGGAAGTTGTGGGATTTATTATAACAATTAATTTGATACCAAACGTGTGGTATCTGTTACTTAAGGGTACGTTTAAAATTAAAATAAAGTCTCCCTTTTCTAGCCTACAGAAGCTATTTACTACAATGAGGGAAAAATAATTTGGCTGTTTAACTCACCATGGCTTATAAAACTATTTTTATAAGATCCCTGCTTATAGTTACATGGCACCCAGCCCTAGGGGCACATAGGGCACACCTTAGGGGTGACTTATATGTAAAAATAAAGGTATTGTAAGGCTTTCTAACTACTTTTAATTCCAAAGTCGAATTTGCATGTAACTTTAATTTAAAAGCAGCCAGCAAGGCAGGGCTCCCACTACAATGACACTGGGCACCTCAGCAGTGCACCTATGGATGCACTAAATATTCTGGGGTCTCTAAACCTACAGGCCCTACCATACACTAAGGACTTATAGGTAGGTTGACTTAGCCAATTATAATTAGCCTAATGTGCATACTGATTTTACACAGACCACAGGCCCTGGTTAGCAGTACTCAGGCAACATCAGAGTCAGGAAAACACCAGCAAAAAGTGAAAAATGGGGGCAAAACGTTAGGGGCGTCTGCAATCAGCCCTGTTTCTCACACCTTTCATTCTTTAAATTCCCTCTCTCCTCTCTCTCCTCCCACTGTCTGAGGTATGTTGCTATGGCTCATATTCACTGCTTTCCTCTCATCTCATTCCTCTACTTAAAGACTTGGCAATGTGTTAGTGTCCAATAAGGTGCCACATTTGGTTTCTCCTCAGAGTTGGACTAAATCCAAAAATAGGCCTGTCACTCAAATAAAAGTGGTCACCATTAGCAAACTAGATAGCTAAAGAGTGTCCCAAATTTACATATCAGGCCAGGTTTGGAATTTTAAAGACACAATGTAAAAGTATTTTGCAAGAGGTGGATAAATGCATGCATTTGTGTTTGCCTGCAGGCAACGTTTGTGGTAAAACAAGGAAATCAATTGAAAAAATGCCCCACCTGTCCATAAAATAGACCCACAATTTGTTTAAAACCAGGCCCACACACAAATCTGTGAAACCAGCCCATCGGCCACAGCTTCATTGCCCTATAGCCCAATCTGACCGTGTTTCTCATAACAATAGGAGCCACTGCATCTTCTCCATGATTAGTGGTGACGCATACATTTGGTTGTACCATCATGTGATATAGGAGTGGTATATTAATATAAGTGACAGTACATATATTGTATGCCTTGACGTTAATATTGTAAAGTACAACATCTAACTAGAAGACTAGTAGTTCATGTGTATGTGTGTTCTAATGTTTGATTTTAACATGCTGATTTGTAGTACTCATGTGTAAGATGCACTTCTAATCATGTATTTTTAATGTGCATTGAGGTCCCGAGACACAAAGGTAAACTTCGACTTTTGGTCTAATGGTAGACCAAAATTCTAAGTTTCATGACTTTCCATATTCCTAAAAGGCATTTACAAGTAGTATCTTTATGTCGGCAATCAGGGTTGATTCTCCCCACTGGGGGCAGAGAATCTGCACTCATGGTGGAGTAATTGCAATGTCATTCACCTACAATCTATTAATACCGCCTGCAACCCGGCCATACAAACATAAAAGCAGCACACATTCAGGGCTCATCTTTCCCAAGGACACTGTGCCTTCCTGCTCTGTGCCTGGAAAATCTAACAACATGCTACCTTTGAGGAGAAAGGAAAATGATACTAAGGAGGAGACCACTGTGATATTCAAGTTTATAGAGAGGCACTATAAAATACAGCATGGCCTTCCCCCTAGAGCAGCAGTGCCACACAGAAGGCAGCCCTATGACAGCATTTGGGTACGGCAGTAACTGCATTGGTGAGGATGTCCTTAGAGTCACAGACCTCAAGAAGAAGTGGCACGATGAGAAAAGGTGGGTGAAGGAGAAGTAAAGCAGGATTGAGGTGGCAAACGTTCTCCCTGCTAGACTAACAGGAGCCCACCTCCATCTCACACCACTTTAGAGGGAAGTCCTCTTCACCAAGGACCCCCACCTGCTCCATGAGCTGCCTGTAAGTGATGACCTCAATCTGGTTCCAGGCTATATGTGATGAATCTAACAGTGACACTAAATGATAATTATCTATAATACACTACAAATGTGACTACAGATGTTGTCCTAGAAATGTGTAAATTGCAGGGTGAGTAAGACTCATATGTGCCATTGCACTACAAAGTGCAGGATACTTTTGTGATGGAAATGTCAACTTCAAAATCCTCAGTCCAAAACAGTGACCGATCACTGCTGGTGTGTTACATTGGTAAATGGAAACAGATAATGTGCCTCATTCACTTACCATTACTGTTGGCATTTTGATGCAAGCGTGTAAATATGTGACAAGTTGCACATAGTCAACATGTTTTGGGTATGCCTGGTGACATTTCCCTTTTATTGACACATACAGCCAGAGTAGAGTCACCCACTGCAGCAGAGATGCCTGCCCCAGCAAGGAGGCGACGTCATGGGGCATATCAACCCACACCAACAGTGCAAAATGGTTCATGAATAATTCCATGAGAGGGTCCAAACTCCTACATTGTGATCAGACACCACACAGAAATAGTACATAGAATCCATCAATAGTCAAAACCTTTGAACTGAACTAGGTAATGTTGTGTATCACGTGTTAGAATGTAAACTGAAAACACACATATCAATGTAGGCCCGGGAAGTTGTCCAGAAAACTACAGCCCACCTAAATCTTTGCTACATGTAAGGATGTGAAATCTGGTCAGGCACCACACACTGGGCAGATGCAGGACCCTGATAGGTATACCTAATAATTACTTTATCAAATGCTCATATTCCTAAAAAGTGGCCTAAATGTCAGCTGTATGTGTTGTGTGGCTAATATCCGTGTTGTGGCTCATAACAGTGTACCACTTGTTAGCATGTTGCTTAGTGAACGGATGACTCAAAATGTTTCTAAGTGCTTACCTATTTGTTCATATTGTCTGTTATGAAGACGAGTAGAAACAACTGATTTGAAAGACCATTATGTGGATACTTGCTAACAAAATCCAAGGGCCCATCATGTGACATAGTTATGGACATGAGGGCCGCATTGATATCAGCAGATTTGCATTTTGGGAGGAGGGTCGGGCTGTAAAGGAACTGAAACATATTAATCTGGTGGTAGAACTGCACAGTGTGAAATCAGTAAAGGTGGGAATCATCCCTTCTTCTCCACTTGACCAAAATGTGTGATCCCAGCCAAATGTTGATTTTCACTTTGCCTCCTCTACCTTCATAATCATATATTAGTAAACCTTGCCACCCATGACTTCAGGATGTGTGCTATACAAAAAAGTATCCAATGTAAGGTAAATAAACTAAAATGTGTGAGGGGAAAAAAGGCCACAAAAAAGTGGACAGCACAAATGTCTGACCTCCCAGTTCATAATGGGCATTGTTGTCCCAGGGGTGGTGAGAATTAGAGAAGATTGAAAGTTACCCAAATCTTGGTTGACAATCATACCTATGCATTTTATTCTGCAAGGTACTGACAAGATTTGATGTGCAAAGGTGAAACAGGTCTGCATGTTGAGATAAAGACCCTTTGAAATTTGAAGAGACCACATCCTACTTAGGATGCATGATGCCCCTAACAATTAAGGGGTATCCAAAGTAGATGGAGCAGGAGCAACTAGTAACTTCTTTCCTTTAACTATCAGTAACCTTAAAATACACATTTGCCTGTTAATGTGAAATCTGGTTGATGTCAGTGCCATGTTGAGTCAAAAGCTGGCCAGTGCTACTGTTGACCAAGGGGTTGCACATAAACGTCTGGAGGGCCACATGCGGCCTCCCACCCATTAATTGCAGATCACTGTTGTATACCTATGACATATACATGTACAATAATTACCATCATCACCTGCACCAAAATGTGGACATGTATGTTACACTGCTGTCAGGATATCATCAATGTTCTCAAGACATCAGCAGGGGTTTGAGAGACATCCTGACTGCAGTAGTAAAACCTACTACCATCCATCGGGCAGGTAAGCATGCCACATAGTGTTGTAAACTATTGAATCCCAATTCATTCACAATAACCAAATCCTTGTGATAGAACATTAGCAGACATGGACACTTTTGCATAGCAAGTTGGTGTGTAAAATGTTCCCAACATAATCAGTGACACATGTGTCAGGTGTGCATCTTCACATATAATTCATGCAGAACATTAAGATGTTGTCACTTCCTTCTCAAGCTGCTCAATCGAGGACCACATCTTCTGCTACACACGCAAGGAGCAAGGGTTGAGCAGCTGACATCAAGTGGGATTTCAGTACCACACAGACCTGCAGTTGGAGCTGGGAATTTTGTTTTTGCATTGCACTACTGCATTGAGCACCTCAGTGCTATGGTGTGAACTCTCACATGTAGATGTACATAAACCAGATCACATGTGGATCATCCACTGAAGCACAGATCATTTTACTGACCCCTTGTGTTTCACCACATGTTATACTAAGGAAAATACCTATCCCTTTGCAACCTCTGTTTTTCAGGTGCTGAGAAAGATGAGTCACTTCTGGGAGAAGGAATATCCACCAGTGGCAGGCAAAAGGCAGCAGCCAATCCAAGGGGAGAATCCACCCCTCCTCCAAGCAGCCTTGTCACCTGCCAGTAAAGCACAGCAGAAAGAGGAGGAAGTCGAGGAGAAGGAAGAAGATCTGGTACTGTTTGCAGAGGGTGATGAGGCTTATCCCCTGAACTCTGTAGTTGGCCCACTGGGCATAAGGTCTAATCCCACACCTGCTCTGGCCAGCATAGTGCCTCCCACTCCAACCTTAAGGATTGCTCATTCCTAGCAGTCACCCAACCAACCATAGCATTCACATACCCCAAATACAACCCTTAACCCCTTGCAGCCCTCGCATCCATGTCAGATGTGGGAGTTCCCCTACACACTTCTCCCATGACATTACATCCAAAGCCTTCTCTCACCTACCACCCCTGGAAGACGAACAGGTATTCCAGATGCACCAATCTCCGTCTCACAGCCTCGCACCTGCCATCTTACTCCTGTGCTGCCGGACCTGGAGGTGGTATCCGATGCTGTCCTATTCGGAGGGGGGCTGGTGGATAATCATGGTGGCCAGTGAGAGGAGGACTTTTTCGAACAGCAGACTGAAGTGAGGCAGGACATTCGTGCCAAAGGGGCTACTCTGTTTGAAAATCCAGACTTATTACAAGGCATGTGCCAATTCCCTCAGGTGGTGGACAGCCTGACCCAGGTCTTGGACAGGATGGATAAATCTTGGCAAGACATGTCAAAGAAGGCAAATGACATCATGGCCATCCATAGGAAAGAGAGTGCAAGACATCATGCCTTGCCCATGAAGATGACGGAGGGCATGCTGAAACTGATACAAAGTCATCTTTCATGGCCAACACATAGAGGGGACCCAACACATCTACTTGCACCACATCACACCCAGCCACCTGTACCACAGCCTGCAGAGGTACCCCTCCAACCTTCACAAGTATGATCACCCTTGCACATGTTCCCCACTGCACAGTCATGTCCCCCTCCTGCCCACTCACATCTCCCACCTGTACAGCCACTATTACCCCCTGTACTGGCACCCTCACCTCTTCTCCAGTCACATCTCTCACCTGTACAGCCACCCTTGCCCCCTATACAGGCACAGGAGCCACAGAAACCCACACATCATCACCAGTACATTAAACACACTTACTCACAGAGATCTTCACCACCACAATTGCAAAGTCACCTGAAGGATCCTCCATGATCAATGTAATATATGTTTTCACTAGACGTTATAAATAAAAGATACTTTCCACATTTTAAATGAGTTAAGTAATAGTTCATGATGGTCATTTGGTTAATCTGGTTGTGGATCATATGTATGTTGATAACTGTGTGTAAGAAATGTATATTATTAGAAAAATGTGTGTACAAAGTTAGCATGTTGAAGCATAGCTAAACACCTAACGATGTAACTTCAATAGTTGGAATACAGCAAATATAATGAAACATACAACACAGAGATGTAGATTTTTTTAAATGTTATCTGAAATATTACTTTAAATAAAACAACTGTCCATTTCAAAGGGAGAAAGAAAATCAAATAGAAACTCAAATAAGGTTGGTCAAGGGGACTTGGAGGGGGTAGATATAACACCAGGAAACATCAGGGGAACCAGTCTATGCACAAGGGGTAATAAACACAGTCCGTTGTCCAAACAATGTCCAGTCACTGGCCAGCCTAACTGTCATCCTTTACAATAATGTCCAAATCCTCGGCACCTGTAAACTCTTCTTGGCTGGCCAGTGCAGGATCAGACCCCCCATGGGGCAGGGCAACATGAGGGTCATCGGGGTTAGCAGAAGAAACAAAGAAGAAAGATTAAACGTGTTAGAAATGGGGTCCTTGGTTGGCAGTCAGGTTACACCCTACCCAACCAAAGATCTTCACTCTAGTCAGGGTAAGTCACACACAATCCATATTATCTTATGCCCACCCTCTTGTAGCTTGGCACTGAGCAGTCAGGCTTAACTTAGAAGGAAATGTGTAAAGTATCTGTGCAATAAATCATGCAATAACACAGTATAGCACCACAAAAATACACCACACAGTAGTTAGAAAAATATAGAATATTTATCTAGATAAATGCAGGACCAAACAATCAAGATTCAATAAGTAGACATTGAAATATCACTTCAGAGAATGATAAAAAGAATCTTTAGTCTTTAAAAAGCAACAAGTGTCTCTTACAAACACAAAGTACCTAGTTTGTGATCAAAATCTCCACAAGGGGCTGCAGAGGAGGAGATGCGTGGAAAACAGGGAGGTGTACGGCTCACACAGGCGATGTGTCGATATGTTTTCACGCAGAGAGGGCTTTGAGCCAATTTCTGGTGTGAAGACTTGGATCCTCTTTGGGTTGCAGGGTATTCGGACGCCCCAGGGACGATGTAGAGAAATCCTGGGCGGGCAGGATGAAGTCACAGGAGCTGCGTCGATCCGATGGGCGATGCATGGAAATTTCTGTTGCAACGCTGGTGCTGCGTCGATCTCCTATCAGGGAGCCGGGCTATGTCGTTCCAGTTTGGCGTGCAGTGGTTTTCTCACCACAATGATGGCTCTACATCATTTCTGGCAGGCTGTGCGTCGATTTTTGCCGCACAAGGAGTTCTTTGCAGGATGAAGTCTTTTAGGTCCTGAGACTTCAAGGAACAGGAGGCAAGCTCTATCCAAGCCCTTGGAGAGCATTTCTCAGCAGACCCAGAGGACAGCCAGGCAGAAGGGCAACAGCAGGGTAGCAGTCCTTTGCAGAAAAGCAGTCAGGAGAGTCCTTTGGGAAGCCAAGCAGTTCATCTTGGCAGGTTGCAAGTTCTGGTCCAGAGTTTCTCCAACTGTGGCATCTTGTCCAGAAGTGTCTGAGGTGGTAGGGTGGTGGTAGGGTCAGAGGTCCTGTTTAAATAACCAAATATGCCTTTGAAGTGGGGGAGACTTCAAAGAGTGGCTTAGAAGTGCACCAGGTCCCCTTTCAGTTCCATCCTCTCTGCCAGGGTCCCAGTAGGGAGCTTGGAAGTCCATTGTGTGAGGGCAGGCCACTGTTCTTTCAAATGTAAGTATCAGGCCCACCACCCTCCCAGCCCAGGAAGACCCATTTAGTATGCAGATGTGTGCAGGTGTCACTGAGCATCCTGTGCTTGGGGTTGTCTGAGTGAAATGCACAAGGGAGCTGTCAAGTAACCTAGCCAGACGTGGATTGTAAGGCACAGAAAGATTTAAGTGCAGAGAAATGCTCACTTTCTAAAAGTGGAATTTCTAAAATAGTAATATTAACTCACCAGTCAGCAGGATTTTGTAATTCCATTCTGGCCATACTAAATATGACCTTGTTACTCCTTTCAGATCAGAATCTACCACTCAAACAGTATATGAGGGTAGCCCTAATGTTAACCTATGAAAGGAGCAGGCCTCTCAGCAGTGTAAAAACAAATTTAGGAGTTTTACACTACCAGGACATATAAACTGCACAGGTACATGTCCTGGCTTTTATCTACATAGCACCCTGCCATAGGGGTTACCTAGGGCCTACCTTAGGGGTGACCTATACACTGAAAAAGGACAGTTTAAGGCTTGGCAAGTACTTTTACATGCCAAGTTGAAGTGGCAGTGAAACTGCACACACAGACCTTGCAATGGCATGCCTGAGGCATGGTTAAGAGGCTCCTTATGTGGGTGGCACAATCAGTGCTGCAGGCCCACTAGTAGCATTTAGGCCCATATTTATACTTTTTGACGCAAAACTGCGCCAACGCAGTTTTTCGTCAAAAAAATTAGCGCCGGCTAACACCATTCTGAAGCGCCATGCGGGCGCCGTATTTATTGAATGACGTTAGCCGGCGTTAGCCGGCGGCGCTGTCTGGTGTGCGTTAAAAAAAACGACGTACACCAGGCAGCGCCGGCGTAGGGGGAAAATGGCGTATGGGCGTCCAGAAATGGTGCAAGTCAGGCTGAGGCAAAAAAATCGGCACAACCCGATTTGCGCCATTATTTAACGACGCCTATCCCCCATTGAAATGACTCCTGTCTTAGCAAAGACAGGAGTCATGCCCCCTTGCCCAATGGCCATGCCCAGGGGACTTCTGTCCCCTGGGCATGGTCATTGGGCATGGTGGCATGTAGGGGGGCACAAATCAGGCCCCCCTATGCCACAAAAAAAAATAAAAAAAAATACCTACCTGGACTTACCTTAATGTCCCTGGGGTGGGTCCCTCCATCCTTGGGTGTCCTCCTGGGGTGGGCAAGGGTGGCAGGGGGTGTCCCTGGGGGCAGGGGAGGGCACCTCTGGGCTCATTCTGAGCCCACAGGTCCCTTAACGCCTGCCCTGACCCAGGCGCTAAAATCCGGCGCAAATGCGGGTTTTTTAGACCCGCCCACTCCCGGGCGTCATTTTTGCCCGGGAGTATAAATCTGACGCAATAGCATCGGAGTCATTTTTTAAGACGGGAACGCCTACCTTGCATATCATTAACGCAAGGAAGGTGTTCACGCCAAAAAATGACGCTAACTCCATGAACTTTGGCGCTAGACGCGTCTAACGCCAAAGTACAAATATGGAGTTAGTTTTGCGTCGAATTTGCGTCGAAAAAAACGACGCAAATTTGGCGCAAACGGAGTATAAATATGCCCCTTAATCTACAGGCACTGGGCACGTGTAGTGCACTTTACTGGGATCTTACAAGTAGATTAAATAAGCCAATTGGGTACAAACTAATGCCACCATGTTTTAAGGGAGAGAGCATATGCACTTTAGCACTGGATAGCAGGGGTAAAGTGCACAGAGACCTAAAACCAGCAAAAAGAGTGTCCAAAAAGTGGAGGAAGTAGGCAAAAAGCTAGGGGTGGCCACCCTAAGGCTGTCAGGTCTAACACACTGGTAGACATGACAACAGTGGCTGATTGAGGTGCTTAATCAACGCATGCAAAAGGGCTGCCCCCAAAGAGGTGATGGGGCACTGAAGTCAGCCGTATCTGTGGATAGTGCCTCTCAGAACATACAGAGTTCATCTCCAATCTCCTGTAAGATCCGAGAAAACACATTCCCTTCAACCTCAGAAGTCAGCATCAGTTCCTGTGAGACAGCCTGAGGAATCAGTACATGGAGGGGTCTGGGTCAAACATGAGGGGTGTGTGGTGTTGAAGGCAGGTGCCTACCTCAGCTCTGCTGGGCAGACACATGGAGGGGGAGTAATGGCAAGGAGTGCAGCTGGAGGCCCCAATGGAATGGGGGCCTCAGGAGTTAAGGCATGTTCAATGCCAGGCTTAAATAGCATTGGGGCCTGCCCTGGGGACACCACATCAAAATTCTAGTCTTCTGGGACAGTGGGAGATCCATAGTATCCCCCATGACTGGGGGTGTCCCTCTCAATGCCCCCCTGCAATGTCTACAGCCTCCACCCTGGCTGATGATATTGTTGATGGATTCAGCCACACCTGAAAGTGGATCCAAGATTACCCTGTAATGTGCAGTGTCAACAGTCATACGCTCACTAGCAAAATTCATCTGTTGTGTAGCATACAGAAGCACTATATACCTGCAAAACAAGGTGTACAGATACAAACACGACCTTGAATATGACCTTGTTAAAGATGTGAGTCAAAATATTGTAATATCCCTAGAGAACTTTAGACAGTGTACACGGCAGGTGCCTCATTTAGCATGTCAAAAAGGCTTTGTCTGTGCTGTATACTGGTAAGCACATGTGCATAATTAGGACTTTGACCTTGAAATTAGAAATTACATATATGCCACTGCATTGAAGATGTGTGTTTGCCCCCTTTTATATGTTTTACTTAAGACAAGTATCACAAAGTCAGCCTTTACTTCATTAAGACAAAATATGTCAGAAGTAGTGGTACGCTTTACACTTTGCTGCATTACAGTACTGTGCCCTGCTTTGCGGTGGTTATTCCCACACAACACACATGGATTTGGACACATCCACAAATTTAGAAGGCTATGTAACCTTAGAAAAGCGCAATACCCATATGCCTCTCCAGGTGAGGCACAATGAGGAGCCAATTCACAATTTTCCCCTGCAGCACGCATAGAAACAGGCTAACGCCTCCCAGGTTTGTCTGTGTGCAGGAAGGTGTCTGTTCCTGCTTAACTAACAATTGTTCTAGTAACACAGGCACCCTTGTACCTTGGTGCAAGGGTGCCGGCATTGGCACTAGGAACTCCAATTGGCACCAGCTTAGGGTTAGAAGACAGGAATGTGTCACATGCCTTAGATACGGCCATTTCCTGACATTTCTAAATGACACAGTGCAGTGCAAAAATCCGACTTGCTGCCCAGCTCTGCATCACTTTTTAGTAACTATCCCCCCAGACTCATAATACTGCCTGACACTCCCATGTCACATGCGTATCAGGGCTATTCTCCACTATACAGTATGACACACAGCCAACCACCTCTAAACAATGGAGAATGTGCCCTTGTTTGAAGTGTAGGTATTTAAAAAAACTCTAAGGTTGATATTTGTATAATTTTCAGTTTAAATTCGAACTTTTCCTTTTTGTACACAGTGCCAAATGTAGATGACTCCATGCATATGCATTGTTCATTTTGACACTTGGGGGGCTTTCTTTGGAAGTCTGGCACAGCTCTGCATAGCAAGTCAGCTTGCAGCGCTGGCCAGCATCATGGTGAATTGGCAGAACGTCACCATACCTATAGAATACAGGCACGTATTTATACTGTTTGACGCAAAACTGCGCTAATGCAGTTTTGCGTCAAATAAATTAGCGCCGGCTAACGCCATTCTGAAGCGCCATGCGGGCGCCGTATTTATTGAATGGCGTTAGCCGGCGTTAGCCGACCGGCGCTGCCTGGTGTGCGTAAAAAAAACGACGTACACCAGGCAGCGCCGGCGTAGGGAAAAATGGCGTTTGGGCGTCCAAAAATGGGGCAAGTCAGGCTGAGGCAAAAAAATCGCCTCAACCCGATTTGAGCCATTTTTTTTTGCCGCCCAGACGCCATTAACATGACTCCTGTCTTAGCAAAGACAGGAGACATGCCCCCTTGCCCAATGGCCATGCCCAGGGGACTTATGTCCCCTGGGCATGGTCATTGGGCATAGTGGCATGTAGGGGGGCACCAATCAGGCCCCCCTATGCCACAAAAAAAAAAAAAAAAAAATACTTACCCCAACTTACCTTTTCTTCCCTGGGATGGGTCCCTCCATCCTTGGGCGTCCTCCTGGGGTGGACAAGGGTGGCAGGGGGTGTCCCTGGGGGCAGGGGAGGGCACCTCTGGGCACATTCTGAGCCCACAGGTCCCTTAACGCCTGCCCTGACCCAGGCGTTAAAAAGAGGCGCAAATGCGGGTTTTTTTGACCCGCCCACTCCCGGGCGTCATTTTTGCCCGGGAGTATAAATCCGACGCCTAAGCCTCGGAGTCATTTTTTTAGATGGGAACGCCTACCTTGCATCTCATTAACGCAAGGAAGGTGTTCACGCCAAAAAATGACGCAAACTCCATGAACTTTGGCGCTAGATGCGTCTAACGCCAAAGTATAAATATGGAGTTAGTTTTGCGTCGAATATGCGTCGAAAAAAACGACGCAAATTCGGCGCAAACAGAGTATAAATATGCCCCACAGTGCATTTCTTTCCTTTCACCAGCACTGGTGAGCAATGGACTGCCTACTGCCAACCCAGGAACCCATACACCATAGAACAAGGATGTCTTTATTACATGAAGGATTATTTTTGTGTGGTAAGGGGCACCGTCCTGCATAACAACAATCTTGTGAGGCTGTAATCCTGTTTCTATGTGTGCTGCAGAGTGCAGTACAATTAGAATGAGGAAAAAAGGAGGAGAAAAATGATTTTTCTCCTTGTTGTGCCTCTCCTGGGAACGCATAAGATTTTGGAGGTCTTGTAAATCTGGGTATGCATCTAAATCCATGGGTTTTGGGTGGAACTTAGAACACCTCCCTAGTGCAGAGTAAGACAATGCAGTGACTTGCGCTGCCTTGCCTTACTCCATATCTATGAGGCCATTCAAAGCCACACAAAGTGATATAGTTGCAAGGTCTACACCGATATTGCATCACAAAAAATGATGGTACAGTGGCACAAGGAACTCGTGAATATAGTCCTTAGTGTGTAGAAAGTTTAAGATTTCCATTGTCCTGGAAGATCACACAAATAAATTGACAATGGAGTAATTTGTAAGGTTGCCTACACTTTAAACTCACATGGGCACACAGTCTGTGGCAGAGACTTTTGACTCTTGAAAACATCGGTTGCTGACAACTATGTGTATGGCTTACAGAGAAGCCTAAGGATGTAATTTAAGTATAGAGTGCTAAATGCCCACCAACCATCATTGACAACAGACTGTGCAATCACATTAAGACCCTGATTTATACTTTTTTGTGCCACATGTGCGTCATGTTTTGATGCAAAAGTGGTGCAAACTTAGAAAATACAGTTGTATTTTGTAAGTTTACACCGCTTTTGCATCAAAACATGACGCAAATGCGGCGAAAAAAAAGTCTGCATTGGTGCCCAAGTCCTTAACAGGCTTAGTGGCTCAAGTAAAAAAAGTGTCAACCAGCTGGCTATGCACCTCTATACCCTGTCCTCTGTAGGTACAATGGCCCAGTTCACTGGATGATCCAGACCAAGGTAAGGGTTCAGAGGTATGTGTAAGCCATGATGTACTACACTGTTGTGTAAGACACAACAGCCTGCTATATTCTTGCACATATCTTCAGAGGAGTTTAACAGCACACCCTTGGTATGGTCAAGACATCTGAAAAGCAATTTTAGGAGTCCAAAAGTATGCTCGATTATGGCTTTTGTCCACATGTGTACCCTATTGTATCTCTGCTGAGTTATAGTGATTGCATGTCTATATGGCAGGAGGAGATGAGGGGAGAGTGCAGTGCAGCATCACCTCAGAAAGGAAGAGTACAGATTTTATGCATGTCCCTGTTGCAATTATTAAGTTACTAAGATATGAAATGGCACATGTAGTGTCTGCTGGCATAATGTACGTATAGCAAATAATATTTGCACTGTGATGGACGTGTATAAAACAACTTAACAAATATGCAAACTTCTCTGTACCTAGAAGCCATATGTTGCCAAAATCTCCTGCTGCCAGCTGCTGGGCCAGAGGTGACCTGCAGAATATGTAGCTGGCATGTGTACTACTCATGGCCAATACTGCATGCTCATCTGTAAAGCAGCCATTCGCATCAAATACACCCTGCATATTAATGGGGTGCAATTGATGTCTGTTGCACAAGATGTGGGCATTGTGGCAAGGTGGCTGAAATGCCACATGAGTACAATTGATTGCACCAACCACACATGAATGTGGGATAAGATTTAAAAATTCCTGCCAACCCTCTGTCTTCCTGCCAGTGAATGGCGAATATGTATGTACTGATGCAGTCTCCTATTTATTCAGCACAGTACCTGACACAAGCATTGGGTCTGGTTTGCCTGTAATATGGCTACAATGTCACTGGACACCCTCTGAATTGTGCTAGTGCAAAGATTTGGAGAGCTGCTAGTATCTTGACATATGCTAGGATGGCCTGGGAGCGGCAGGTCACAGAATCAAGATCGTGAACCCAAGATTGAGAACTCATAAACCATCTTCAAGATGACAAAAGACGGGGAAATGGAATCTAGACCTGACATCTTGGCCGGACATACCAAGAAGGGTAATCATTTGCCTGGAGTTCCTCTCTGCTTTCCTCCTTCTCCTCCTCCTTCTAATTCTGTTGCATGACCAGGGGCAACCCAACAAGTGCATTGAGTGACATGTTGAAGGGTCAGAAAGGATGTGTGTGTGTGTGTCAGTTCAGCTTTTATATCTGCAGCCAGGCTGTGATTGGCTAATGACGTCCAGCTTAGTGGGAGATGATGAGCACTGACACAGGTATTTGTGTCTGGTGTATTTGGGAAAAACATAGGATTCTGATTTTGCTCATAGATTTAGAGTGGTATTTCACCATCATATTTTGACTGTTTGTTGGAAGACTTTGCATGACCCATGATTGTTGGCTACATGTGATTTTGTAAAGAAGATGTTTAATTGAAATCATGAAGTATTGCAACAATCTTGTAGTGCTGTGTATTGTTGACAGTACATTTACCACTGTAAAACACACCGTATCTATCCACATATGTAGCTGTCCACATGTAGTTATTTCATATTGTTAATGATGTATTATATGCTATTTCGATTACATTTCTTGAGATTTTTGAGTTCCGGCTCAAGTGTGGATTCTCCGGCCCGAGTGCAGAGAATCCGCCCCAAATGTGGAGAATCCACCCCAAGTGCCGACGTAAAGATATTACTCGTAAATGCCCTTTTTGAATATGGAAAGCTATAAACTTGGACTTTTTGCCTACGTTTAGACCAAAAGTCTTAGTTTACCTATGTCAATCAGGCCCTGAGTGTCTTACTAAGTTAGCATAACCACAGGTCTAAAATATTTAGTTTCTTATGCCTAACCTTCAACGTGGAGTTTTGCTTATGTTGCAATATTCTTTCTTTGCAGGTGCGTTGATGAGAGTCTACAGTTAATGAAAGGCATGTTGTGTGTGTTTAAGATAGTGGGGTGTGGAAGGATACTTTTGCAAGGAAAAAGGAGCACCAAACAACTGAGAAGAAAAGACTCCTGTTATGTGCCAGAAACCAAAAGCCACTTAAAGTCGCCCTGATGTCCAATTCGTTGGATGTGAGGTTTAATGTGATTTGCCAGCTTCACCTGTGAAAGGAAGATGGAAAAATGCTAGTATTGATGACATAGACTTCTTGAAGGTTCTATAGGTTTTATTGGTATTCACCTAATTAGACAGGGAAGATTCTCTTTGTCCTTTGACAAGAGGAGATTTCCTTGAGACTTGCAGGGGTTCAGACCTCTCTACTCTTTATACCATTGTGTAGCTTTATGCTATGCACCGCCTTTCTATCAGAACTTCTACTGAGGATTCTTTGATGCTGACACCTTTTCCTATAATTTCGCAGACTTGATTTGGCAAGAGGACCACAGCTCTGATTATCAGATTTAGTTTCTCATCTTTTCTATTGCTTCAACTGAAATTCTTGTGAGCCTTATGCTTACATGATTTTATCTAATTCACCGTTTCACCTTACCTTTGGTGATTCTGTACTTATAAAGCATGTTTCTGAGAGTCATTTATAGCAGTCTGGCTTTAAACTTTTAATAAATCTTTGAACTTTATCTTCCATCTCATGGATTTAATTTGTGACCAAATAGCTGACGCTGTTAATTAATTTGAAGGGTTTGTTTAACTCTCCTTTATTCCTCAAGTGCCACTTAAAAGGTCCATTAGCAGAAAAGAAGTAAAAATATAGGGCCATATTTATACTTTTCGACGCACAACTGCGCCAACGCAGTTGTGCGTCAAAAATTTTAACGCCGGCTAACACCATTCTGAAGCGCCATGCGGGTGCGGTATTTATTCAATGATGTTAGCCGGTGTTAGCCGGCGGAGCTGCCTGGTGTGCGTCAAAAAAAATGACTTACACCAGGCAGCGCCGGCGTAGGGGAATATGGAGCTTGGGTGTCAAAAAATGGGGCAAGTCAGGCTGAGGCAAAATTTTCACCTCAACCCGATTTGCGCCGTTTTTTTTTTTACTCCCAACCCCCATTGAAATGACTCCTGTCTTAGCAAAGACAGGAGTCATGCCCCCTTTCCCAATGGCCATGCCCAGGGGACTTATGTCCCCTGGGCATGGTCATTGGGCATAGTGGCATGTAGGGGGGCACAAATCAGGCCCCCCTATGCCACAAAAAAAAAAAAATACTTACCTGAACTTACCTTAACTTCCCTGGGATGGGTCCCTCCATCCTTGGGCGTCCTCCTGGGGTGGGCAAGGGTGGCAGGGGGTGTCCCTGGGGGCATGGGAGGGCACCTCTGGGCTCCTTCCGAGCCCACAGGTCCCTTAACGCCTGCCCTGAGCAGGCGTTAAAAAATGACGCAAACACGGCTGGACGTCATTTTTTTTGACCCGCCCACTCCCGGGCGTCATTTTTGCCCGGGAGTATAAATAAGATGCACATGCCTCGGAGTCATTTTTTAGTAGGGAACGCCTACCTTGCATATCATTAACGCAAGGAAGATGTCCACGCTAAAAAATGACGCAAACTCCATGAACTTTGACACTAGACGCGTCTAACGCCAGAGTATAAATATGGAGTTCGTTTTGTGTTGGATTTGCGTAAAAAAAAACGACGCAAATCCGGCGCATACATAGTATAAATATGGCCCATAGTCCCAGAGCGTCATCATTAGTGTAGTGATCATCCATGAGCTATTAGTCTCACTCTTGAAATTTTATTGTGTTATATATTGAACCTCAGCCATGCAAGAGAGCCCCTTGAAGAGGAAAGATTTAAAGACAGACAGAAGTTTGGTCATATTTTAAGTTGACTGCTAATACTAACACTTTGTAAAAAGAAGGTGCATGGCACATAAGGTAAAAAGTGATGCATATGATTTTTGTGCCCACATTCATCTTTGCATCTTCTGATATTTTAGTGCTAATTGGACTGGTTTCTGAGCTCCTTTTTTAGACATGCGCAAAAGTGACACAAATGCTGTTTACAATATATATTTGACTGATATCTGTGATGGAAACCAACAACAAACTAAATTTGCACATTCGTGCTTTACTGCATGATTTAGAACAGCGGTTCAGTGTGGAGAAATCAGTAATGTGCAAATCAGTGGTAACTGCTCACAGTAATGCATTCCCAGATGGAATGATGTTTATGGTGTTATGATATTTAGAAATACAAATGCAAGTTCCAATAAATTCAAAAATTATAATGTGTAATCTAATCTGATACTCATGGAAGGTGCTATTATGTCTCTGGGCCAAGTTCATAATACATGAAAAGAGCCACATTTATTTTTAAATACGGTAACCCATGAGTAAGTTATTAGTTCTAAATGGGTCCTGATAAGAATTTGTTTTCTTCAATATGATCCTCCAAATGTTTACAGTCTACTAAACAGCTATTTTTTCCCTCAGATTCCCTAGTGGCCTAATGCTACCTAATGTATTTAGGAGGCAGCTACAGCTAATGACATCGAACAGGAAAGACAACTGTGCCAAACAACATCATATGCAACACAATTTCAATCCTTACCTCTTCTAGAGTGAGGAAGAGCAGGGCATTTGAGAACAATTAAGCAAGCCCTACACATTGAAATAGAAAGACACTGTAGAAAGTCCCACAGCAAAACTATTAATGGGATTGGAACAACTGACGGAGAACCTACAAATTTAGAAGAGGTTTCCTGACTCACACCCAATTAACTCAAAAAGGTCTAAGACGAGAAAAGGCCCAAGTACAATAAGCACTGTTCAAAATGAATACTCTTACACCTGCAATACCAATAAGCTATCATTTTACTTTCTATTTCTAACTATATTTTATTTGTAACATTCAATTGTATTAGCTTCCTCTGTGAAAGAACAAGTAGAAAAACATTATGAACAATAATATGGAATGTACCCTATGGAAGAGGTGGCTGCTAGCAGGGAAAAGTGGCGGGCAGCATGAGGGACGGTGAAAAATAAATAAAAGAAAACTTACCTGCTGCCCACTGCCTCGCCACCTCAGTGCTCTTCTGTTCCTAATACACAGGCTTCCGGACTCCGCTGTGCCAATCCAGACAATGTTCTCATGTAGGTATTAATATTACCACCATGAGTCAAGCACCGGGATTGGGCAGAGTGGATGGTTTTACACTTTCACAGTGACTAGGAGCCTGTGCCTGCTGTTCTTCATGCAACATTCTGGAGATATTTAAGTCTGCACGTCAGTTTGTCTGTCCTAAGACAGCTGGCCTAACTGACCTACTCACTTGAAGGGCCCACCACTCCTCCTCCATGCTTTCTGCTGTCAGAGGATGGCCCCGCCATCAAGACTTGGCTTCGGCTCCATCATCAAAAATCAAATGATAATAAAATTGCTTTACTATCATTTTATTTTACATGTTTTCATCTGTTGTCCCCAGCAGCGGGGTAACACTCCTGCGCCATAACTGAGGAGGCTCCACTGCCCTGGGGGCACAATGTGTGTGAGCATGTGCTTTCTGCTCCCCCTGGCACTTTGTTATTCTAGAAAGAACAGCAGACACTTAGCCAGTCCCTTCTGTAATGCAGATTGTGCATATAGTTTTGATGTGATTTTAAACGGTGTTTCCTTATTTGCATGGGGTATAGCCCCATGGAAATGAGGAAGCACATTGGCTCTGTGTGTGCGCCACAATATATATGGAGGCACAGAGGCACAGGAGATGTCTAGGGGACGCTTTGATCTTGTGCAAATTATGAGATGGCTCACACTCATAGCAACACCCTGAGAATGTCCCCTGGAAGAGGGGAAAAGTGATCCAGGGACCTCTAGACATCCTTCCTGCAGACATGTGAACACCATCTTGACAGCACAACACTCCAGAATTCCCAACACTATTCTTGAGCACATGGACACGCACATTATTTGTATTTGGCAACTTTATGACTTCCAATAGCAATTAACATTACCAGAAAATTCAGACCACATAGCACAACATATAGCTCCCCAGAAAGCCTAGAACAAAACTGGACTCCTGATTACACAGTTCCCAATAGCAAATAGGGTCAAACAGGGCAGCCTTCTTGGCCCGCTAATGTACTTGCTTTATAACAACAACTTTCACCAAGAAGTTATGAAAGCCTCCCAAAGCATCCTTTCTATCAAATGTTTCCAGGTACCTGCTCTACTATATGCTGACAACTCCATCCTCATCACATGCTCTCCAATGGGGTTACAGGTCCAGTTAGCAGCTATGCACATATACTGCCTGTTAAATGGCCATAAGATCAACAAACAAAAAATGTTGAGGCAGTGGTATTCAGGAAAACAACATAGGCAAAGCAAAGTGTTTCCATTGTAGACAGGCACTTTAAAGAAGTGATCAACTTCCCATACCTAAGCTTGATACTGATAAACAAGCCAAAGTTGGCCACACACATACTAAAGGCAATTGAGAAATCTGATGTCTCACTCAATGCCATCCACTGGTAGCTCACTCATGTGACTAACGGCTTTCTAAACAAATCAACCAAGTGATGCCTGCAAAGCTGAAAGCTAAAATTGCACGTGCAACAGAACTATGGATCGTGGACTAAAACACAACAGAATAGGCCCCCGCAACAGAACGTTTTGGAAGCCACTACTCTTGCTACCTTCAGGCTTCCCTGTCACCCTGGAATATGAGGTTGATTACAGCTCAATCTTAAACAGGTGCCAAAAGTCACCAATGAAATATAGGCTAAGAAAAGATTAAATCATATTCTCTCAAATTCAGTAAAGCAGTGGCCTCGAAGAAGATGGCCCAGCACCTGAGACTTGCCTTTACAACTATCAACATAAGTCTGATTCTCATGCCTCATAGAAGAATGAGCACTATAGTCTCAAAACTTCTTATATGGCCTCATTAAGAGTTTAGCAGATGGGATACTGCTTCAGAAACATGGTGGACGTCTTGTCTGACATTTTACACGTGAAGTATAGCTTGTGGTACTTATAAGGTAGACAGAGAATAAATCATGTTTTTACAGAGTATCCCATTTTATTGAGGTCCTTAGTCTTCATATTTATGTTAAAATCATAAATTGTCATTCTACCATTCCTGTTCTAGAACAGTTCTGGTAATTCGTTCTTTTCAATCCTAATATCAATTACATTCTTAAAGAAAAAAAATGCACATCTGATGATACTTAAAGAATTCATATTTAGGCTTATGAAATGTGTTTTGCAGCTCTGAAAAGGGGCGTAAAACCAAACATTTAATTAACTGAACAACTTTATTAAGCCCTCGCTTAGTTCATATTTTTGAAATAGGATCATCAAATACATGTGGAAAGAGTGGATTTCTATAGAAATTAGAAAATGCATTACCTGCTGTAACACCATAAGAGTCAGCCTATTGCCTCCATAGAGTAATTACACCTGACAACATTTTAAATCAAACTCTTCTGTAGTAATTTGGATCACTTAAAGCTAGCTAAAATATGTGGATATCCCCCTCACGCCCCACCTGGAATACTGTTGAGTACCTATTAACCATAATAGAACACAATTAAGATATTCTTTGTGCTAACGTAAGCGTATAATACAAGCACTGCCTAACAAACGTTAAAGAGACTGATTTAAAAAACATATTTTTCCTGCCCAGGGACATCTCGAGACCACAACAAGACTTGTGAGTGAAAATCTGATCAAAAGATGGACCACAAGAGAAAATATTACTAGACTGTTCTCCAACCCTGATATTTTGCTCAGTAGTGACAAAAATTAAAGGACAATTAATCACATTGAATTCCAAAATAAACCTCTGAAAAACAGTCTCAAGAAAATACTTCTCTGAACTGCAATCCATCATTAATGTTTAAATGAACCTGTTTGTTCTTTTCTATTTTTTTTCTCTTTTTATTTTCTTTCCTCTTTCTCTTTCTTTTCAACATGATATCCTGTCCTTGGATGTCATTTAGATGTTCTTGTATGAATTCAACAATTCAAATGCAATAACATTGGGTTGTGGCAATACTAATTCTGCATCTTAAATTCAGGCTTTAGATACATGAGCCAATTAACTCTGTTATTTAATGCTGATTTACACCTGGTAGTAACATATGTAGATTTGTACCTTCCAGAAAAAGGAGAAATAAAACCACACCCTCTATTATATACAGGCTTGGTCATGATGCACACATATTATTTCTAAGTGTCAACACAGGAGGAGGTTGCCCACTTTCACACTTCTGTGACTGGAGATGACACCAATGTTTATGTAACTCTGCTATAGGCATTTCTGTTATAATCAAATAACCATATCCCACCAGGAAACAGTGACCCAAGATGAAGATGAGGCACTCCTAGAGACTCAGAGGCTCTGCAATGGAATTGTGCCAGGTCAAACATGTGACACAGAACCCAGCAGGGATGGGATAGAATGGTGTCTTGAAACAAAGTGGGCATACAATAGTTATCATACCAGCGCGTGGCCACCATTAATAACCTTTCCTCTTAAATAACAGAGTGACAAGTGGCCATCCTCCAGGGACATAGTCTGATCCTGAAGTAGTACAAATGACAGAGAGTGCCTGCCAGACAGTTGAAAGTGCAGCACAGTGATGGTAGCTCCATAAGCAAATTTTGCTGACCACCAATTGGAATTGTTGTGGATTGTTGTGGATAGGGTGGGAGGAAGGTTAGGGTCAGCTTGAGGTAGCTTAAGTGGTGGGCCCAGGGAATATAGAGTGGAGTGGGAATGGAATAGGATTAATACATGGTTAGGTTAGTGCTACAAGTGAACAAGGATAGTTAGGTGATAGACCCTATTTAAAGCGAAACTGTATTTAACAAGTGTGGCTATACCAATTTTAATTGCAAATGATGTAACCCCTCAGACTGGTGGCATTGGCATCCTAACACTGCTGGCCTTGTCCCACTACTTGAGTGTCTTCTGTGTGGGACAAGTTCATTGGGTTCACCCTAGTCCTCTGGCATTGGCATACATTACCTAACCACATTATCATATAGCATGCATTTGAGAGGAGCGTGGAGTGTAGCCCATACCACAAGAAACCAAACTTTGTCACAATTTACTCTCCAGGGAGCCCAAAGGCAAACTAGCCATGCTAATGGATAACAGAGCTTTATATAAAAGCATACATTATTCAACTGAAAGTATAACAATTGTTATTTAAGGGGAAGGGCACTCCCATGTAGCTGATAAACAAGTGAAGTTGGGTCGTCTTCACACTGGTCAATACCTACCTGGGAGTGACCTTCCTATTGGATAAAAAAGTGGATAACAGTACTATTATAAATTAGGCCCTTAAGGTATGGTGTCAAATTCTCAAAACCCATTGTTTATGTAGTGAGTTTTCATGAGACTATTTAGGAGGAAGAAAGCAAGAAGTATACCTGTTTGTTTTTTGTTTTTTAAGGTTCTGCAATCTTGTCTTCTTCAACTGCACTGTAGTTAATGCCTAGCTTTGGGTGTCAGCAAAGGAAAATTATAGAATGGTTTTTAAGAGAGTTCATTCACAATATAAATGATTAATTTGGATAACTACTGCTTAGAACTGATGAACCATCTTCAGAAGAAAACAGCTTCTCTCCCATGATTTGACAAAAGAATTATAGTTAGTATTTCAGAAGCTAAAATGTGTACACATTTTCTATACATTAGCAAATATCTTCCTCATCCATGTGAGAAAAAAGTCAGACTTACTGAGTAAAATGTGTTCTACCAACAGCAGCCGCCTGACAGTTAATTTCTCAGTGTCCTACTGCAGCTTTAAAACAAATATCTGTTAAATAGCAAGACCATCAACTTTCCAAGTTCATGACATTTGTGAGACACACTTGAATGTCATGTTGCTAGAATAGAAGCTGTACAATTAAAAATCTTTCCCATGGAGGAGACTACAGTAAATTAATAAACTATGGGGCTTAATTGTGTCATGGAAATTATTTTTTACTGCTCCAGAAATCAATTAGAGGGGCATATTTATACTTTTTGGTGGAAAACTGCACTTACACAGTTTTTCACCAAAAAGTTTAGCAGCGGCTTGCGCCATTCCTGAGCACCAACCAGGCACCATATTTATGGAATAGTGCGAGCTGGTGCAAAGGGTGGGCTAGCGTAAAAAAAAAAAGACATTATCTGGGTGGGGCTGATGGTATGGGAGGTTTTATACCACAAAATGATGTTAGGCTGGTTAGAGTAAAAAAAGATGACTTTAACCAGCTGAGCATTATTTTCTGATGAAAAAACATCCTTTCCACGACTCCTGTCTTAGAAAAGACAGGAGTAATGCCCATTACCCCAATGGCCAGCACAGGGGACCAGTGTCCCCTGGGCATGGCCATTGCACCCTGTGCCATAAATGGTGTCCGAAGTTGGGCCCCCGGTCGCACTTTAATTAAAAATAAAACAAATGACATAACTATAGTTACCCTACTTACCTGGGAAGGGGTCTCCATCCTCCGGTGTCCCTCTGATGTGGGTGCGGGTGTTCCTAGGGCTTGAGGAGGGCACCTGTGGTCCCATTCCATGGTGGTCTGACCCAGGCATTAAATAATGGTGCAAAGCAAGCTTTGTACCATTATTTAGCCCCTCCTCCCACCAGTGTGTCATTTTAGCACGGGGATAGATATGGAGCTAAGGGGTTAGCAGGATTTTTTTAGATGGGAACACCTACCCTGCATCTCAATGACGCAAGGTAGTTTCATGCATCTAAAAAATTGTGCAAACTCCAATATTTTGACTTTTAAAGTCAAAATATAAATATGGAGTTAGTTTTGCATCAAATTTGCATTGAAAGAATTATGCAATTTTGGTGCAATGGGGTATAAAAATGCCCCAAAGTGTCTTGTCTCCCTAAGGAATGTTAACCAATATGTTCTGTACATGGAAACTTTGAAGGTTGTTGGGAATTACAATGTATGGTTTGTGTAACTTGATGTAGTATGTGGCACATATAGTTCTACCTTGTACTAGTGGCATTAAATAACTGCTTTATCTGTTTCAAGAGTGGACATTGTGGAGAAGTGTGGCTCAATGGTTAGAGCGGCAGACCCTGAAACAGAGATCTGGCTCAAGACCAGGGTTCAAGTCCCGTTTCGGCAGGTCTTGGGCTCAATTCCCCTTGACCAGATAATTCTCGCCTCGGTGCCTAATCTAATTCATGGGTCCCACTCTGCAACTCTGGGCAATAGCTTGCTTAACCTCCACAACGGCCCCAACAGCGCTTGGCTGCCTGGCTTCACCCTGGGGGTGCTCAGGAGTGGGCGCCTCACAGGGAAAAGCCAGGAGGGGTTCCATAGCGGTATGAGTACAGCGCCTTGAGACCCTAACGGGTGAGTAGTGCGCTATACAAGTGCTAATTTACATTTTACATTTACATTTGTCCAAATCAGTGGTAATGATGTTGTTAATCAATTTGAAAGGAAATCTCAACATGGTTGATTGTAACAATAGAATTAAATTATTCTTTGTAGTGTCACAGTGGAAAAGCATTTTATATATATATATATATATATATATATATATATATATATATAAATATATTTATATATATATTTAGATATAGGAAAGTGTGCTTAATAGTGTTTTAAAGAAGTGACAACATTTTTGTTGCATTTTGGCAAGATGCTGGTAACTGCAACATTCCAAGTGGCAGAACAAATTCTTAAACTGGAAGCAGTTAGTCAATAAGACCTACAGTGTTTATTGAGGACATGTGCTAGTGCTAAACTTGGTAAATGGCTTTGGGCCCTGGCAGCAGTACTTTTAATATCTTTGAAATGTGAGAGTCAGGTTAAGGTCAGAAACACGGAGAGTCTTCGCCTTAGTGGTATGATAGGAAGTTTTCTTAATTTTCTTTTCTGTAATTTTTCTACAAATGAGAACAATTTCAACGAGTTTGGTGCTGCTAATGGAAGATGCATATCTTCAGTCTCAAGACAAGAATAGTGAGCATTGACTATTTTCCTTGCTATTTACATGAGTATCCATTAGACGATATAAAGAAACCATGTGTACATCACAATTTTGGATTTTTTTCTTGACCATCAGGCTGGAACTGGGTACTGAAATGTATATGAGTGAGTGGTTTACTAACCTGTTCATGTTCTAGTTATCAGGTCCAGGTTTTATCTCTCTCTGATCTAGTCTAGCAAATCAGCATCAAGGTACATATCTTCTGTATTTCCACTGCTGGTCATACAACCCCCATTGATTAGTTCTTGTCATTGTTCTACTGTCTTTATTCTCTTTTACAGCTTCTTATTTTGTTATTATGTACTCTTTCTTAAATTGCTCCATTTGTTATATCATCTCACTACCATGTGCTTTGTCACCTTTTGCTGTTACATACAGGTTAGACAGGACTGGATCTTTGTGCTTTGCATATAAATATACAAGGGACATAGTTATGAGCACTATGATATCTTTTTGCATCATGTATGTGTCAGATCACCAATCCAATGACAGTATCCATGGCCTCATAATGCATGTTGGACATTATTTATGTTATCAAACCGACAGAGTGTTACTCCTTCAACTAAGCCATCCCCTAGCTCACGCAAAGTTCTGTTGAAGGCACTCATACTATTAGAGAACCATTTCATTTTCCTTTGATGTAACAATTTTAATGAGAAAAAATGGGGAACCCTGCCACTCACTGCTTTGAAACATGAATAAATAATGCAATTCAATAACACTGGGTCTGACAAGATATGCAATACTTCAGTTGGTTTTACATTAAAAAGATGTCTGCCAGATATGATAAACAGCAATCTCTAAACTCTTAGTAATGGAATACTGACAGATATGGTGAGGTGGGAATAATTACTGATTTCATATTGGGTGACAACACAAATTGTCTAAATCCCCAATTTATTATTGGGAGATGTTGAAAATGGCCCTTTCTGCAGGGTTATCCCCAAATCTTTTGCCTTACTCCTCCTATTCTTCTGGCCTTCTTTCAGTTGGATTTATGACTCTGTGCACTTTATCACTGCTAATCAGTGCTAAAGTGCATTTGCTCTTCACCCTAAAACTTGGTATAATTAGCTTACACATGTTTGGTATATTTAATTTACCTGTAAGTCCCTTTTAAAGTGGTATAACATATACCCAGGTCCTGTACATTAAACGCTATTAGTGGGCCTGCAGCACTGATTGCTCCACCCACAGAAGAACCCTTTCAAATCTGTCTAAGGCCTGCTGCTGCAGGGCCTGAATGTGCAGTTTGCTGCCACATTGACTTGGCATTTCAAACTACTTGCTAAGGCCTACACTCTCCTTTCGCTACATCTAAGTCACCCCTATGGTAGGCCCTAGGTAGCCTTATGTGCAGTGTGCTGGGTATATAAAAGGTAGTACATGTACTTCTGTGGTTTATATGTTCCAGTAATGACATACAACCTATTTTATTTTTCACTACTGTGAGGGCTGCTCCTCTCATGGGTTAGCACTGGGAATTCCTTATATATTTTATATTTTTAAGTGTTAATTTCTGATCTAAAAGGAGTAGTGTGGGCATGTTTGGTATGTTTGGAATGGTAGTGAGAAATCCTACTTACTGGTGTAGCTGGAACTTGCATTGCTATTTTAGTAATTACAATTTTAGAAAGGGGGCATTTCTCTGTGCTAATAGCTCTAGTGTTTTGCGATCCATGTTCAGGGCAGACTGGCAGCTACACTTTGTGCATACGTTCTAGACAGCCTACAACACAGAATGGATTGGATGTGACAAGATAGGCATCTGCATCCATTTGCATTCTGATAGTCTTCCTGGGCTTACAGAGAGGGAGGTGGGCACTCTTTCATGTCAACAGGTTGTGACCCTGCCTCACACAATGGGCTGATTTACCCCCTACTTATGTCCGGAGCTAGGGCTGGGTTGAAAAGGGTTGTGTTACACTTTACAGGGTTCTTTGACATTATCCAATGAACAAAGTATAAGCAAAGGGGCTTTAACCCCATATTTCTAGAGCAACTTTGGAACTGGGACTCAACCGCTATCAGAAGGACTGCTGCTCTGCACAAGGACTCATCTGGACTGCTCGTCTGCTGTTGTCCTGCTGCCTACTACTTGTTTGGTGGAATAAAGAACTTACTGGATTGCTTTTCTGTTGATGCCTGCTGCCACTGTGGACACTGGACACTGTGATGCTGCCAGGATGCATCAGGACTGCTGGACTGGTTGTAGTGTCGACCTGCCTACTGCTGTCTTCCTTGTGCTATCCCTTCAGGGTCTCCCAAGGGCCATCACAGGGTTAATGATATGTTAAAGTTCACTAGTACCCAGTGAGCCTCGGCTCTCCCCCCCTGAAATTGCAGCGTGCGGTATACCCAGTGTGTGAAGAGTGCTGCACCTGACTTAGAGAAGCGCGTGGCAGGTGTTTCTTGTTTCTTCCCCCTCCCATTACCAGGGTGTGTGGTCCCAAAAGCGTAGAGGACTGCTCCCTGCATTTGGTAGCATAGCGCACTGGGAGCACTTTACTCCTCATGACGAGACCTCCTATAATCAATGCAAACCTAACCAATCTTGAAGCTGATCTGATGCTGTTTTCAGCATGGGAGAAGCACCAGGATTGGTTTGAACCTGCTAACCCCGAGATAATTTTGAAGCTGGGGGCCTGTGTCTTTAATGCCCTGGCAGTTTGAAATCACTAGGATTGGTGACATCTGAATTGCGCATGTTGGGCTGGCCAGTCCGACAT
This sequence comes from Pleurodeles waltl, assembly GCF_031143425.1. Classification (NCBI taxonomy): domain Eukaryota; kingdom Metazoa; phylum Chordata; class Amphibia; order Caudata; family Salamandridae; genus Pleurodeles; species Pleurodeles waltl. Next base: position 597,929,260 of record NC_090448.1, read on the forward strand.
ACACACTCTGAACTGGCAAGCTTGGCAAGTCGTCTTGCTGCTGCCACCAATCAGCAAGAAGCAGCCCTGTCGGCATACCAATTTACTTGCTGCACTTGCTGCACTCGCAGCAGATGGGGTGAGACTCCTCCTCCCTACAAGAGGAACCATCACTGAAGTTCACCCTTCGCAATTACTACTAGATATGTAGGGAGCGGTGATTCCTGATATGCCATGGAATGGTGGAAACAGTACCTATATCATTATGCCACTTACATGGCCCAAGCTGCAGGAAGCCCTCATTTTTTCAGGAGTGTCTAGATGCATGGTCAAGGCACCATCCTTCAGCAAATTTTCAGGGAAGTTTAATATACTACACCTAAATAAAGATTGGAGAAACATAGGATCCAGAACTCAAATGGAAGTATGCATACGAATGGGGCAGTTCAGAAGTTTTTCATGACCTAGTGGATTCATAGTGTTATCAACATGCATATGGTTGAAAATATACGTATTACTCCTCTGTACATGACACAGCATATCAGAGAGACTAGTGGGTATGAAGTAGTGATGTCAGTAAATTTGTGTCTTCTGTCAAATATCTATCTCGGACAAAATTTACTAAGGAGCAGTTCCTTCCAATGGGAGTGGGGCAGTTCCATCCAGTGGGATTGTCCGGGAAGCACTCAAGGTCTTCAACAGATGTCAGACATGGCTAAACCCACAGGAAATTTGAAGGTGGAGCTAACCCACCTTAGAACTTTATAGACTAAACTGAAACACCTTGTATACCGTAATGTGAGTGCATTAAATGAGGGTGATACTCTAAGACCTATATTCTTGGTTGTGGGAAAGAGAAAGATAATGAGACTACGGGCTTGATGTACGTAGCCTTTTGTGCTTGCAAATGGCCTTTTTGTATGTACAAACCCTATTTTGCAATTTGGTAACCTAATACCAAATCACAAAGTGGATTTGCAATTCAGTATTCGGAAGGGGCATGTGTTGTAGTCAATGTCTATTTGTTAAGCTTGTGCATGCTACTGCATGTATTATGTTGTGATATAATGACATTTGATCGTTGTAAGAATGCACAAGGGTTTTGTTTGGATGGTTGAGAAACAGGAGATGGGCAGATGGTTATGGAGGCATAGCGCACCTGGTTTTCTGATAATAAACACTTTTGCTTCCTTCAAGACTCTTTGGAAGTGAATTGCTGCGCATTTACTACATATTTAATGGCGACAAGCTGATTACAAGTGCTGGCAGACCCAGGCAAGATAAAGTGGAGCTTGAATATTTCCGCTGCATTTTGTTTTCACCTGGAAAGCCGAGGTGCTCTTAACACAATACAAGTGAAGACACTTTTTACTGCGAAAGCGTTTCTGTCAAAGATATTGATATTCCGATCAACCACAAGCTAAACGATTAATGTGAAACTGATTGTATGGGCATTAAGCGACTACACGCATGCTCAGGGGTATGTTGTCTGCCATTATGCTTAAATGCTAAGCAATTTAGATACTTGTGTGTCGGTAGCAGCCATGTCGGATGAACTAACGAGGATGAGTTACTTATGAGAGGTGCTTTGGATTCAAGGAAAATATTAATCTTAATAAATGGAAAAATAAAAAGGGAGCCAGTCATGTTTGGAAGATATAGTGGAAATACCCTCATGAAGAGCGCTTCATATGATTTTATGTGACAACTGTGATTCACACACAGTTTTTGAGTAATGTTTACCAGCATACTAGAAGTAATACCCATGTTTAAAATTGAATTTGTAGTGGAACATTATTCTGGAGCTGTCCGAACAATTCATTTACTTTATAATATTTTTTTGTTGATTAGTGTATCTTTTGTTATTACATTGTAAAGATGCTTTTCTGTTTTCATAAATTGTACTTTGCAATCTGTAACGCCACCCCCACCTTTTCTTGACGTTCCTGGTGTTCCACCTGTTAGATGGAAAAACTGGGTAGGTGCTTTTGAAACATACATGGGAGCGATTGGCGCTTCACGCTTTAGAGCAGAAAGGAAAACATTTGTGTTGCTGCACTCTTTGTGTTTTGAAGGGAGATCCATTTTCAGTCATCTACTATCTTTAGTACAGAACTAAGGTGATGAAGAATTAGATGAATATATCCAAACAGTAAAAAAACTGGAATTATGTTTTGACATACAACCAAACATTGTGGTTATCAGACACACATTCTTCACAAGAGAACAAAGAGCTGGAGAAGATGTGGATTCATTCATATCAGCTTTGAGAAAATTGTGTGCTGATTGTCAGTTTGAAACATTCACTGGAAATGTTCAGGTAAGACTATACAACAAAAGGTACTGTCAGTAGGAAATCCATAGCTAAAAGAAACAATTTGGACAGCAAAAAGCACTGAATTATCGAAAGTTTCTGTGACAGAATTAGAAGACAAATCAACTGATAGTGTGGGTGTAGTTAGACTCAGAGACTATAAAACCAATGTTGAAAATAAGTCAATTTTCAAACAAGGGAACATTTGTTATAGATGTGGGAATGCACCTCATTATAGATCTAACAAAGGTTGTCCTGCAAAAACAGTCATATGCAGAAAGTGTGGCAAGATAGGTCATCTTGCAAACGTTTGTCAAAGTGAAAAATGCTTTGGAAGTAGTGGTCAAGCATATGGAACACAAATCAAAAATACTGAAAATGCCAATTTATGTGATGATGTGGAATATACACTAAAAATTCAAGATGTCCTGAGAGAGATGGTGATGGTAGTAGGAGATGAAATTGTCATAGGTTACACATCGTCTTGTGTTGACCCTTATGTTGATATTGGTATAGGTGGGAAGAAGGTAAAATCATTGGTGCACTCAGGTGCATTTATAACCATCAATACTCAAGGATTGTTTGAGGAAACATGGGAAAGCAGACCTTTGAAGCATCCGGATAGAGCACCGGTTTCATATGAGGGATGCAAGATTGGTCTGGCTGTTTTTAGGATGTTTTGAAATTCAAAGGCAGGAAGATTTTTGTCAAGGTGTATGTTGCAATCAAAGGGTTTTCCATTCTTGGGTGGTTCCACCAAGGACTTTTTCAAATGGTCCTTAGGCTTGGAATGAAAGAACAAATATCTGTTGTGGAGTCAGTGGATTTCACTGAAAATATTATCAATCCATTTCCATTAGTTTTTGGTGAAAGTTTGGGAACCATTAAAGGTTTTGTTCATCAAATCGAAGTTAAGGATCATTCAATTCGGGAATGCACAAGTTGAGGAGTGTACCCTTTACTGTTAGAGAACAGTTGGAGCAAAAATTAAACAAGTTATGTGACAAAGGCATTATTGAACTGATTTCATCTTCTTTGTGGCTTTCTCCATTGGTAGTAGCTAAAAATAAAATGGGGATCTTCGGGTTTGTGTGGACCTTAGCAGTCTAAATAAGAATGTTTGGGTGGATTCACATCCTTTGCCAGAAATCCCTAATTGGTTGACTAAGATCAGTGACTCCAAATGGTTTACCAAGTTGGATTTAGCTTCCGCCTACCACCAGGTTGTACTTGACCCATAATCCAGATATTTTTCAGCTTTTGTTTCTCCTGTTGGTATTTATCAATATTTAAGGATGCCTTTTGGGTTGGCTTCAGCTGCAGCAGTTATTCAAATATTCATATTCAATAATTTAAGAGATGTCAAAGGAGTTGTTGTATTCCAAGATGATGTTTTGATTTTTAGTGACAAAGGGGTGGTTTTAAAAAAAGAGAAATGCCATTTAAAAAAAAAAAAAGTTGAGTATTTTGGTCATGTTGTTTCTGAACATGGTGTTGAACCCCGTCCTGGATTACTTAATGCCATGATTGATGCCAGTGCATCTGTAGACAGAGTTGGCCTGAAATCCTTTATAGGTCTTTATTCTAGATTTGTTCCGAATTATGCATCTAAGATCCAACCACTTACAAACATGCAAAAAAACAAATGGTTTATTTTTTATGGGATGACAATTGTCAGACCATTTTTGAGTGGATTAAAGCTCAACTTGTTGGATCAAAAGTTCTGAAACCATTTGATCCCAGTGCAAAGTGTACCTTCATGCCTGATGCAAGTGGATTTGTTCTCGGGTCGATTGTCACTCAAAATAAGGATAATGTGGAAAACATGCTGGGTTATGCCTCAACAGTCCTCAGGGGTAATGAATTGAATTTCTCGGTAATCAAAAAAGAGTTGTTGGCATGTTGTTGGGGAATCAGAAAATATCACCCTTATGTCTGCAGTAGGCATTTTGAATTACATACTGATCATAACGCTTTAATATCTATTCTGTCTCGAGACAAGATCAACGAACAAATACCAAGAATAGCCAGGTTTTCAGCGAAAGTGTTACAGTATAATTTCACTGTCACATACCTTCCTGGTATCAAGAATGACAGTGCAGATTTTTTATCTAGATTTTTCCTGTTGTTGAAACAGTAAAGAGAATACTTGAGGATGAAGAACAGGAGAGTTGTTTTATTCCTTCAGTTGATGTGGAGAGTATGTGTGCCGTAAATGAGAAGGAACGGAGAGCAGAGTTATCTAAAGATGAGTTGTTCCAAAAAGTGATGGATTACGTGGAAGGTGGTTGGCCTGAGGAACAAAATGTTGGTTACAAATTTCAGACTTATGTCAAAGTCTCACTTGAACTGTTGACTGAAGATGGCATCCTCATGCGTTGTGAAAAACAAATTCCCCCCATGTAAACGTGAGGACAAGGTTCACACATGGGGCACACAAAGGGCATTTAGGAAAGACCATAACTAAACACAGGTTGCAAGAAGTGTTTTTGTGGCCATGTCAGGACAGAGCAGTTGATGAAGTAGTTGACAATTGTGTCGTACATTCTAATTCTGAAAAAGGATTCAAAGTAAGAACTCCATCCATGCAGCCTGTAGAATACCCTAAGAGGACTTGGGAAAAGTTGGGCATTAATCGAGAGGGCCTGTTTAATATTTTGCTTGCTTCATCTAGATGTGCAGTTGTAGTTATTGACTGTTACTCAAAGTGGCCTGCGATATGGTTCATGACTGAACCAATGTCAAAAAATATTGTAGTTTTTTTTTAACAGTTTTTTAAGGTAAGGGTATCCTTCTGCCATTGTTTCTGACAATTGTGCCCAGTATGTCAGTCTGAAATTTCAAGATTTCTTGAAACAAGGGGGGGATTGCACATTGTAGAATCTCACTATATCACCCACAAACCAATGGTTTAGTCGAACAGATGAATTATGTTCTAAATAATCGTATACAATGGGCAATTGCGAGGAAGGGTGTAGTGCAGAATGCAGTACGTTTAATGCTTTGGTTTTACTGCAGTTCTCCACATTCTTCAACTAAAGTCTCTCCTTTTGAGTTGTTGAGAGGTAGGAAGCCATCAACAAACATGTGTCAAGGTGGGTGAAGATGGATGTCATGGAAGGTGTAGATGAACTGGTGAGAGAGAATGTGGAGAGATCACAGAGGAATCAGAAACAGTATTTTTAGTCCAGGGAAAGGATGTCCCAAGAACAAATTGATGTGGGTGATACTCTACGTATAAAGCCACCATTTTATAGAGCAAAGGGACTGACAAAATACTATGAACCAAATGTGATGGACAAAGTATGCAGAAATGCCATTGGTGTTGATGGACAGAATTGGTGGAACAGGGCAAATGTTGTTAAAATAAAAAAAGCAGTTGTAAATAAGGAGGATGAAAATATAAGTCTCTCAAGCAAACATTCTGAAACAGATTGGAATGAAGCACCAATTGAATCTGAAACAGACTCGAATAAAGCACCATTTGAGCTCCATGAGAGTAAACATCAGGGGCCAGATGTAGAAAGATTCCAAATTGCGATTTGCAATTTGCGAGTCCCTGCGACTCGCAAATTGCAAGTCGCAATTTGGAATGCAGAAAGGTGTCTCAGACACCTTCTGCAACTCGCTATGGGGTCGCAAAGACCCACCTCATAAATATTTATGAGGTGGGTCGCAGTTTGCGACCCCATAGCGAGTCTAGGCACTCACAGGGATGGTGGCCTGCTGGAGACAGCAGACCACCATCTCCGTGACTGCTTTTAAATAAAGCAGTTTTTTTTTTCTCTTTGCAGCCCGTTTTCCTTAAAGGAAAACGAGCTGCAAATAGAAAAAAATACCGAAACCTTTTGTTCCGGTTTTTTTCAGAGTAGGCAGTGGTCCATAGGACCACTGCCTGCTCTGAAAAAATAATTTTGTGAGCATTCACAAAGGGGAAGGTGTCCCGTGGGGACCCCTTCCCCTTTGCGAATGAGTTACCATCCACTTCAAGTGGATGGTAACTGCGAGTTGATTTGCGACCGCTTTCGCGGTCACAAATCAACTTAAATCGCGGTGCGAGTCGCAAATAGGAAGGGAACACCCCTTCCTATTTGCGAGTCGGAAACACATTTTGCGAGTCGGTTCCGACTCGCAAAATGTGTTTCTGCATCGCTTGAGGGCTTTTGCACCTCGCAAACGGCGTTTTTCGCCGTTTGCGAGGTGCAAAAGCCTACCTACATCTGGCCCCAGGTTTCTATTCCTTTGAGATATTGTTCTTAGATCAATTGTTATGTTTCATGAGTTAATGGTTGGAAATTTGTATTTATTTGCAAAAAAAAATGTATTGGTACCATTGTGATTGTACCATAATATTTTATTTTTCTTAGTCGGATATTTGCGTTTAGCTATTGTTAAAATTTTGGTATTCTCATAATATAAATATTTGTTCTTGTGCGATGTTTACGTGTTTTCTTTTCAAAGACATGACCATTGCACAAGTTTGTTTATTTTTTACTATATATGCATAAGTTTTATTTTGCATAAGTTTTTTTTTTTAAATTCCTGCATAAGTTACATTTATTTTTTCTTATGAGAAGGAGAGGATATTGTAGTAGTCGATGTCTATTTGTTAAGCTTCTGCATGTTGCTGCATGTATTATGCTGTGATGTAATGACATTAGTTCGCTGCTAGAATGCACAAGGGCTTTGTCAGGGTGGTTGCGCAACAGGAGCTGGGCAGACGGTTTTGAAGCCATAGCGCAGCACCTGTTTTTCTGATAATAAACACTTTTGCTTCCTTCAAGACTCTTTGGAAGTGAATTACTACAGCATGTTAATGCAGTCCCTTCCTGATAGCGACTCTCAGGGTGATGTAAAAATGTTCAAAGTGGTGGTAACCCATCCTCAAATGGAAAGGGGCTCCCAAGCGATGCCTTCCCCTTTATGAATGTGGATTTAAACATGTTTTAAGAGCAGGCAGTGGTCCCACAGAGCACTGTATACTCTTAAAAAATTAAAAGAAAACTTCTATTTTTTCTTTTTGAAAACCACCTAATTTTCCTTTTAAGAAAAACAGGCTGCATAAAAACAAAACAAAAAAAAAACATTATTTTATTTAAAGGCAAAAACTCAGACAGTGTGGTCTGATGTACCCAGCAGGCCACAATCCCTGTGTTTTTAGCAATTCCCAATGTGTTGCAATTTGTGACCTACCTCATGAATATTAATGAGATAGGTCAATTGAGATGCATCGGGAATCACAAACTGTGCAAAACACACTTTTGTCCATAGCTGCTTGCCATTTCATAATAGCGAATCACAAAAATGTGCTATTAGGAAATCAAAAAAACAAAGCTATGTACATCTGGCCAATACGACCTTACAAATCCCCCAATTAGAGTTTATGAAAAAAGAGATGAGGCCAAAAGTAACATTTGTTCATCTGTTTAAACTGCCCTGGTCTATACCAGACATTGACACAGAGACTGGAGACAGGAGACCGGATATACATTACAGATGCTATTGTTTCAGAATTAGTATCCATTTACATGGGATTATAGATTCATCCCACAAAGAGAAGGGTGATGGGGAAATCTAGGAATACATGGCCAGAAGCATCTTAGCACAGTTTGAGGGAACGCATAGAGAATGACTTTCAGAATTGCTAACAGTACATGAAATCTGACATCAATCGAAGATAAGAGAAGTGGGATAGCACTGGGGAGAAACAGGATTACAGTAGAGTGTTATAAAAAACTGTAATATTATCTCCACACCTTCTCACAACATATGAGAAGGACATTATTAGTGTATTCCTTCCACAGACTTTAAGAGTAGCCTTAGTAGTGACTCTACTAAACCTTGGCTGATTTTCATAAAATTGTGAATCTAACTGATCCAACACTATCTCTTATAAACATTGAAAATGAGGTCATGGCCAAAATCCTGGTTAACCAAATTAGACCCATATTGACTGCTATGATAATACCAGTTCAGCTTGCCTACATCCCAGGTTGTTCTCCCTCTTGTAATTAGAAGACCTTGGACTCCCTAATTCAGCATCTGGACCCAGAAATGAAGATGCCAACAGTCTTTATGACTCAAGAGATTGGAGATGTGTTCTTAGTATCATAAAGGATGGGAATAGGAAGGCACTTTTTTGGCTAGTTTAAATTATTATACATATAATTCATCCTGATGTTTAGGTAAACATGGCATTAACAGAGCCCATTCAAACAGATAGGGGAACACAACAAGGTTGCCTACTCTTATCAATTAATTTTACCATTGCAATTGAGCCAGTGGCAAGTCTTCTCTAAACCATTCATAATTAAAGCTTACCATCCTTTTAAATCATATAATCTCTTGGTTTCCCCTTAAGCTGATATATTGCTATTTACAGGGAACCTAGAACACAACCTAGCTCCTATAATAGGAGGATTTATATCATGATTTGACTTTGAGTCCTTGTGGGGGAGACAATTATGAGTGTTGGACATTACTTTTTCTGCTGGGTCACCCCAGATCCTTGTCTTCACCACTCATTTTTTTATTAATTTATTTTTGTTGGATTTAGGACTCTGTGCACTTTTCCACTGTTAACTACTGGTAAAGCGTGTGTGCTCTCTCCTTTAAACATTGTAAAATTGGCTTACATCTAATTGGTACATTGAATTTACTACTGGGGCCTGAAGCACTTATTATGCCACCCACTTGAGTAGCCATTTACCATTGCAGCCTGTATGAAGTTTTAAGCTGCCAATTCAACTTAGCAAAATAAACATTTTGACAAGTCTAAAACTTTGTTTTTAATGCATTTAAATCGCCTACAGGATAGGCCCTAAACAGCTTATAGGGCAGGGTGGATTGTATTTAAAAAGTTGGACATGTACCTGTAATTTTTACATGTGCTGGCAGTGAAAAACTCACACATTTGTTTTGCACTACTGTGAGGACTAACTCTTCCATAGAATAACGTTGGGTTACCTTATTACAATTAATAACAATAACCTTTTGGAAGCAGGTATAACTTTCATATTTGGTGTCTAGGGATTTGCAATTAAAAACCACTTTTAATGGTAAAGCCTAATTTTAAGTCACAACTATTAAATATTGGCGCCACTCCTGCAAAGTACATAGGGCCCCTTTCTGAAGAATGGAAGCCCCCTTTTAATGCCTGCTCTTGAGCAGGTGTTAAAAGTGCCGTAAAAAATGGCGCAAGGAAGTCTCATAGATTACCTTATGCCATTTTTCTGGCTCCCCTGAGGGGGGGAACGCCCCCTTTGCCTACATTATGCCTGGCACAGGCATAATGTAGCGCAAAGGTTACAGAGTGGCACAGTGCATGCATTGTGTCACTCTGTAAATACAGCACGGGGATTTCTGCCTCATTGGGCCACATTAACATCAACATTAAAGATGTCACTGTGGCGCAAGGTGGCACTAGGGCATTTTAAATTTGACCCCATGTGTCTGTGTCTGGAATGCTTTCAATTAAAAAATTCATAACTCCAGTTCTGCCAATTGGATTGCTGTCATTTTGGTGTCAAATAATTTATTCCATTTGACTGCATTTTTCTAAATTGGCTTGTGATTTTATTGTGGTGTGTTTTCACTTTGTTACTGTTTGTGTGCTGCATACATGCTTTTCACGTTGTCTCTAAGTTAAACCTGACTGCTTTTGTGCCAAACCACCAGAGGGTTGAACACAGGTTAACTTAGTGACTTTTTGTTGTTCTCCCTGACTGTGAATGCAGCTCTTGCTTAAGGAGGTCTCAGCCCACTCAACTAACAACCCAATTTCCCAAAATGAGAATTCTGGGGGTGCAGCTACATATGCCCCTGCATAACTAAAAGGTGATGGATCACTATTATTAGTACATTTACAACATGAAGCTTCGGTTGACACTAGGCAAATGATAAATAACATTTCCACGGGATACATTATTTATGAAGTGCGATAAATAGCACCTATTATGAGTATAGAGGAAATAATGTGGATTTTGGTGTTTAACTCACCAAAGTTTGCATGATATAGTAAATACTGTTTTTTCCCGTTGTTAAATTACAGATTTGACCTGTTGAAATGTAATGAATGTTGAATTGTTTTACCAGCAAACTCATAATTCCATCCTGTGCGTTTACGCACGTCATAGAATTTAACAAGCCACTCATAACTAGACACTATGGGATGTATTTACAATCCCCTAGTGTCAACGGAGCATCACTTTTTGTGACGATCCAGTGGCGGTTTGCACTGCACCATATTTACAAAGGGGAGTAAAGCTACTTTTTGTGGCTTAACACCACCTTGTCAATATGGCCCCTTAACACGCAGCACTTTGTGTGGAAGGGGCATACATTCGGTGTTGCGGTGGGCATTTCACCGCAACACCCATTGTATTTTGATGCTACCCCAGATTTACAAGAAATTCTAAATCTGTGGCAGCGCCAAAATTTAATGCCACCCCAGGAGTGGTGCTAGCATGGTACAATGAGGAGAAATGCTTTTATTTCTCCTCGTTTTTTGCTCTTTCTATGTGTGCTGCATTTCGCAGCACACATAGAAAGAGCAAATCGCCATTGAAGACTGTTTTTGTGCAGGAAGGTTTCCCTTACTGCACAAAAACTGTCTCCCCCGCAATGCCGGAATCTTTGCACCATGTTGCAAGGGTGATTCTGTTGGCACTAGGCAGCTAATTTACCACCGGCGCAGGGGGAAACACAGGGTTGCGCCATATTTTTGTAAATATGGCACATCCCTGCATTTCAGAACTGATGCAGCACTGCCAATTTTGGTGAAGCGCTGTGCTGTGCCAGTTCTTTGCAAATATGCCCCTAAGTGTGCACAGTGAGCTACTTGTATCTCAATGCTTACCTAAGAATAGACAGCTGTGGACTACCAGCAGAACTGACACTCCGACAGTGCTGTGCTAAAAGGGCTCCTGGAACGAAATAGTTCTACCACTCCAAATGTACTGCTTTCCCAAGCAAGTGCTTGAGTGCGCCAGAAAATATAGCCAGCTCCGCAAACATTGCAATGTGAGGGCCATCTTTATGGAGTCTATTGACAATAAGCTTAGCCAACATCTGGGGAAGAATGCCTTTCATTGAATGATTGGGTTTCTGAGAGATGCCAGGAGCTGGTTTGGCAGTAGATAATTTGCTGTTTTACTTGTAGAAATGTGAACTTGAATATTGGTTTTCACAGACCGTTTTTCACATTTAGGATTTGTGTGCAATGAATCTACCTGAAATTAATTCGAAAAAAATCAGGCCCTCGATTTTGAATGATTTTATAATTAAGATCTTAGGGGCATACTTAATATTTAATCAAGAAGCCCGCAGGTATGGTACACAGCTTACAAGGATCCTAACCATCCCTCAGAGCATTTTTAATGATATATTGTCTCCCCGAGCACCTTGGGCTAGTGTGTTTCCTTTATCATTCGGTTGAAAATCTTTAGTACAAGTTGCTTTATCTACAGCAAAGGGAACGCTTCTTCTGAGCTGGGTTTCAGTCCAAAAGAAGCTGCAGCTCCAGCAGTTCGAAATTAATCACGGAAATGTGAGGCAGATTGAATATCCTCCCTGCAGAGCAATTACCTCTATCGAGGAACTGGACTAGCTTCCAGCTGGAAGAAGGGAAATTAGATTTGCAGTCCCTGTAGGCTGCATTCAGAAATACGGCACATCTGTACAGCTCAGTGGGTTAAAGCCTATGCTGTAGAGGTCTTTCCGTTACCTGAAGGTCACGTTTCTGAACCCTAGAGGAGCCGTCTCGCAGTTTATTCTGTTTTTGGTTGTTGACATTTTTATTATGGACCTTGGATTAATAGTAATAACAGCTCCTGTCAGTGCTACGGTTTTAACTCTCTTCCAGTGCCAGCAGTCGAAGAAAAGGCGAATGGTGTACAGGGATTACCAGAGTGTGCAATCTGAAATTATGAAATACTCTCTAACTACTAAAAATTAAAGTTAATCAAAGAACTGACAATGTATTCCATAGAGGGACTTCTATACATCCGAGTCACATTCGGTAATGTTATTCAATATTTTTCCAAGCATTTGGCTTCCATACCTGTCCTTTGAGCGTTCGAGAAAGAGTAGGTAGGGTCAAATTTGTGGTAAGGTAGTAATAAGTGCTAGCAAATTACAAAATAAAGGCTCTTCCCACGGAAGACTGTAAGGTATTGCACCCTGTTGATGTAAAAGCAATCCAGGATTATGACTCGGAGGAAAGTGAAGAAAGATACTCTAGAGTATAGGAACTCAATATTCCCTAACCGCCCGGAGTCTCTCTGAACAAACGAATTAATGCGTTTTTACTACCCGATGCCACTACCAATTCAAATCCACATTATTTAAGTATACAAGCATTTACTAACCACGTTTCCTAGTATTGTCTTCACTTCATTTAGTAACGATCCTTTTATATCTACATAGTGCACACAAAATAAATAAAAGTACCTTACTCCAATATGTGCAACACTGTAACAAACGGTGACAAAGCCAATATGTTTGACTTTTAAGTAGTGGATGCACATGGAAACAGGCAACATACATGTACACATTTACACATACATGTGCATAATTACACATAATTCATGTATATTTTCAGCCATACAGTCGGATGCCAAGATTCAGTCTGTGATGGAGAGCGTGGCACCTACCACCCAGACTGAAGTGAGGTTCTTTTTAGAACTCACCAGGTATCACAAAACGTTGTGGTCAACTTTGAAAGTATAGTTGCCCCATTGGCTGCTTTGACTTCTAAAAAGCAGCTCAGGAATGCAATTTGGACTGCAGAGTGTCAAAAGACGTTTGAGGAACTGAAGATGTCACTGTGCACTGCACCAGTACAGAAAGCACCTGATCCAGTCAGCCTTTCATTGTACAGACGGATGCCTCCGACAAAGGAGTTGGAGAAATGTTAGCTCAACTGGATGACAAAGGTAGAGAGCACTTGTCAACCTTTGTTAGTAGGAGATTACTACCCAAAGAGCAGAACTGGGTGGCTATTTAGAAGGACAGATTTGCTATAGTGTGGGCCCTGCGTAAGGTCTGCCCATAGAGAGCACTAGAGGGCATATTTACAAGGAGCCTGCGCCGCCATTGCATAATTATTTCTGGACACTGCAACAGCGCATTGAGAACTCCATATTTGCAAAGCAATGCATTAGGGCCAAAGCGTAAGTTTTCATTGGCCTGTTATGGAATTTGCCTGTGCCTGAACAAGCTGTGTCATCCATCCTTAAATATATGCAAGGTAGGTGTTCCTTCGATAAAAGAAATGCAGGACCAATGCAGTGATATTTATGAGTGTAATGAAAAGTAACCTATCATTGGCAAGAGGAGTGCATAGCCTAAAATGCATCAACATTTCTGTACTTCAGCAATCCAGAGGTAAGAAACGATGCATTGGTACAGGGTATAAACAGAACATACCCAATGCACTTTGTAAGCTCAACTGTGCCATAGAGGTGCTAATACTTCAGCTAGGAGCAGCGAGGTGGCCACAACTACACCACCTCCACTATCACCATCACGTAGGCAGCTCAGGAGAAGGGAGCATGTGTACCGTCAAAGTATCACTCTAATTGACCTCAGGGAGGCTGAGGAGATAACCTCCTCCATGCTCAGGAGGGATTCTATCATTCAGCTTCTGAACCCGATTGAACCAAGGCTGCAGGCAACATCACAGAGGTGCACCAACATTCCTCTGCAGGCCAAGCTGTTGGCAGTCTTCCACATGCTGGCATCTGGGTCATTTGAAACCACCACAGCTAAAGTGGCAGGAATCTCACAGCTATCCTTGTCATCATCAGCCTGACAACCCAGTACATCATGTTTCCCAACACAGAGCAGTAACAACAGGACAACAAGCAAGGCTTCAATACCACAGCTGGATTTCCACATGCCTTTAGGGGCAATGAACTGCACACATGTGCAACTTGTGCCTCCAGCTGTTACATCCCACCTGTACCACAATAGGAAGCACACATATTTCATCAACATACGGGGTATGTTGGACCATCTGGGGATGTTCACCAATCTGCTGGCATAGTACTCTGGGAGTGTTCATTATGCCTACATTTGCAGGCATTCCATCTTCAATTAGTGCTTCCAGAGTGGGAGAGATGAGAATGGCCTGCAGGTTGGTAAGTGCATCTGAAGTACATGACAGACCCAATAACAGTAAATAATGTATGATAAAATAGCCACCTCTGTCTTTTGTGACTGAGGCAGTGCATAGCTAGGAGGGGTGTTGCTCATATTTGCAAAGTACATCATGGCACATGTGTAATGCAACCTTGCAAGTCACACATGTTAAGACATGTTAAGCCCCTGGGTGCGCCTTGCAAATTTTGTAACGATCCTGAGCAATGCATCGCTTTGAAAAATGCTGTGTTTTAGCACTGCATGGAAGGAAGGTCTTTCATACCTGTTGTCTGTATGTCCACATTCAGCTCTCATTATTCATGAGCCATGCCATGTTTCACACCGGCTAAACTGTGAAATGTCTCAAATCATTTGCCCTCCCAAGGTCATGTGTACCACAGAAAATGTATTTAAGTCATCCTAAACACTCTTGCCACCTATGTGTGGTATGGTAGGTGGCATACAAACGTAAACTATCAGGCCTCCAAGATGTTGTGCTGTACAGGAAGGTAGTCCCTCATGCACAAAGTACATCTCACAGGAAATGCAGCCACACATTCCCCGTGTTGCAATTGTGCTTGGCTTGGTGCTACACAGCCTAATGTGTGCCAGTGCAGCTTGAAAACTCAGGCTGTGCTGTATGGCCTAAAATATGTCCCACATTGACCTTACTTTGTGAGGCAGTACAGTTCTGATAATTTACTAGTTGCACTGTACAGTGCAAGATTCCTAAATTTCTGGGCTCTTATGTCCTGTCAATTTAGTGAAGCAAATGCACTACAATGTGTAGACAACAATGTCCCACATTGACATGCACTCAATAATCTATTCATTGCAGTAGCTACTCAACAACAGTGACTACTACTGTCACATCCAAATTTGTGTGAATGAATAAGACCACATCATCTGCAGAGGATAACTATTTAAAATTAAGACATGCAGTAGGTTTGAAAGGCCAAGTTTAGTCCCAACCCAATACAATAGAGAAGTATGAGATAACTGCCTCCTCAATGGCGTACTCACTCTCGATATCAGTAAAGACTCACCATTATCATGATATTGCCAAGAAAAAGTTTGTCAACTATTAAGTGTATCGGACATGCCAGTATAATTGAATGTGTAGTACAGTGTCAGTTATATAAAACATGAAAAGGCTTGTATGTCATCCAATGCCAGTGCACATCCCATACTGATGGAAATGTGTGTGATTCATTTGGTACACAAAACAGACACCCTTGAATGTGGGTCCATCAATCATCATGATTGACTGTTTTTTCATTTCCTGTCTCTTCAGCTGACCAAGGATATGGTCTGCAGCCATGGGTCATGACCTCATTTACCATCCCCAGAATGAGGCAGAGAGCACATTCAATGACACACTTGGCAGGACCAGGGGTGTAGTCAATTGTACTTTTGGAGTACTGATGTCTTGCTTCCGCTGCCTCAACATGTCCTGGTGGAGATTACTATACTTCCTCCCCTATGATATGCAAAATTATTCTTGTGTGCTGTATATTGAACAATGTATGTGTAAAGACAAATGTCCCATGGGGTGAGAGCCTTAAGGACCAGAAAGGCTCAGATGAAAATGAGGATGAAGGTGAGCCTGTTGGTAAGTATATATATACCATAATCTCGTAGATGTGTCTTCTTTACAAACATCTGTCACTGATGTTATGACTCAAGTGTCACATATGTTTTTGGGTTAGCACGCCATGTACAGGCCAACTCTGTTAGGTAAATACCATGTCACAGAGGCATGTTCACTGTGGATTAGCACTAGCCCGAACAGACCATGCAATGCAGGCAAAGCCCAGAGGTGCTTGGGGACCTATCCGCCACTGTGCATGGAGTGTTGTCCTCTGGCTTGCCAGGTTATTACTGAGTCCAAGCTGTGAGGGCCACCCTCCATGCATGTTGCAGGGGAGCACACTCAAACGTCATCATGTCACAGTTTGGACAGGTTGTTTGTTGCACCTCTAACAATTTGACATACATGTTACTTTAACAATGTTTACTATTCCTTAATGAGCTTGTACATAGCAATAATAGACAGTGTTCATTATTTACTGTGCAGTAGTAGCATGTAATGAGCTAAGTGAAGCCAACAAACAAGCATGGCTACTTCCTCATATGTGTAACTTTGTACAGAACCCATATTAGTTTAAGAAAGCACCACCAAAGTAGCTTGCAGAGTGTGTTCTGACCATTCATTCAGTTCACATAGCTATCAAAGGCAGGCACCCTTGCACCCTTCAGCAATAAGTGATGGTTTGGAAATTGGGGCCTGATTTAGAACATGGCGAATGGAATACTTTGTCACAAACGTGACAAATATCCCGTCTGTCGTATTACGATCCCCAGGATATAATGAGATTGTAATACGGCAGACAAGATATCCATCATGTTTGTGACAGTGTATTCCCCTCCACCAAGTTCTAAATCAGGCCCTCGGTCTGCATTCTGTGCACCAGAGACATTTTTTCCCTGATATTACATGTAAACACAGCAACATGGCATATCTATGTTCATCATTAAGCTTTATCAACGTTGCCATATGCTACATGTCTAATGTGTGGACTTTAGGAGACATCTGTAAAGTAAATATCCTGTGCTTCATTTGCACACAGTGTACCTGTCCTAAATTCACAGAGCCTTGTACCAAGCTTTTGTGTTGTAGGTGGACCAGACCCATACACACTTGCAGAGATAGAAACATCCGGGATCCCGAAGTTACCAGTGAGTGTTTGTTGAATGCTTTCAGTGTTCTGTAAGGAATGTGTGATGGTCCATGGCAATCTTTTACTTGGATTCCCTTCTTAGACCACATGTGTCATTATATGTGGTTACTGCCATCCAGCATTATGGGTACCTGAGCATTCTTCAGATTGCTTCATATCAGGGCCATGTGAGAAGAGTTGGCAGAGAAGCACTGTCAAACATGCCATGGTTTTTAAAGGGTGTTTGATAGAAAGTCCATGCAAATCTGCCTTTGTACGGATCAACTGCAATTTGCCTGTCTGATACATGTTGCTAGTGTAGGTGTACACATGAGAATGGAATGTAATACATGTTTTCTTTCTATGGCATGTCCACACAGGATATTAAGATTCCTACATCTGACAGACATAATGACTAGATATGGCATGTCACCAGTCTACACATAGTAATGCAGTCAAAGGCCTGACTCATATCCTCAAGCTCAGAGACCTATGATCAACATGTGTCCATAAAATTCTAATATTATGTGAAGTAATAGGACAATGTGTAAAGTAAAGCATGCATGTCTGTATTGTATTGTGTGGTCAGCTAACAGCCCATTACACAGTCCCACTACTGGTGGTGTTACCAATACTTGTACCCCTATAAAATGTCAGCCTGGATTAACTGAAGGAAAATACATGCAAGGTACAGTACAGGATACTAATACATATGAGAATTACAGCATTCATGCACACACTCATCACATGGATGTGGGTTGAGTGTATGTGCAATAAGGTAACATTCCAAACTGACTTATATTGGCATACACTAGGATATGTATAGGGCCACATGATATTGCTTGTGTTTCATTACAAGGAGTCTGTTATATGGGTCCATGTACTTCCATGAGTCAGTATTGGAGAAGTGTCCAACAAGCCAGTATGAAGAAATGATAGCTAGCTACGCTCCAACTATGTTTCAACCCTGTTGCATGCTGCTTGAAACACCCCAGGGAGTAGCTCTGTTGACTATGTGTACCATTCTTTGGGTACACAACATAGCATTTACAAATCTGTCTTAGTAATATTGTGTATACACTTATATTTGGGCATAGACTGCCACTTTATATACCTACAACAGGAACTAATGAGTACCTTTGCATTGTTGCATTCAGAGCAGTATAAGTCTCTGAAGAGTCTTTGTAATTTTAAATTACAAAATGTTTTTTTTGTCAGGACATGCCACATGTTATGTTTTTGTTGACAAACCCCTAATTTAAACATGTGCAGCTTCAGCTTTGTCTAAAATATATTTCCATCCTCTCCAACAAACAACATGACACCAGCCCAGGAAAAGGCCTGTGGGATCCGGCTTGAAAGGTACCGCCACCTCAGGCATGTTTCACATGCATACCGTAGGATGGACCGCATGTATGTTGGTGCGTTAGTGGCTGGGACATGGAACTCACATTCTGAGGGGTCATAAGAGCAGCCAATGAAGGTACCAGCCAGGCAGCCAGTGTGCCCTATCGTGGGGGAAATGTAGTTGTTCTGGACCATCTTTAGTCCTAACCACACTTGCACCACAGGCCCAACCACCAACCCCAGGACACTCATCTGCCTTAGCATAACAGGCCTGTAGTGACCTTGCTGAACATAAGAAGTGTGTGACAGGCATGGAGCGGCAGATGGACATGAGGAGTGTTAGACCTGGCCCTTTTTGCAGTGTCACCCCCAAACATTTTGCCTTGTTCCTCCTACTTTTTCTCACCTCTTGTTGTTGGCACTAGAACTCTGAGCACTTTATTACTGCTGATCAGTGCAAAAGTGCAGGTGCTCTCCATTTTAAAGTTGGTATGATTGGCTTACACCTAATTGGCACATTTAGTTTACATGTAAGTCCCTTGTACAGTGGTACCCCTATACCTAAGGCCTGTAAATTAAATGCTACTAGTGGGCCTGCAGTGCTGTCTGTGCCACCCACAGAAGTAGCCTTTCAAACCTGTTTCAGACCTGCTAGCGCAGGACCTGCATGCGCAGTTTACTGCCATAGGGACCTGGCATCACAATTTAGTTGCCAGGCCTAGAACCTCCATTTTACTACATGTAAGTCCCCCCTAGGGGAGACCCTAGTTAGCCCTATGGGCAAGGTGACATGTATGTAGAAGGAAGGACATGTGCCTCGTTGTGTGGCCTGTTATAGTAGTGACAAACATTCTATTTGGTTTCTCACTGCTGTGAGTCCTGCCCTGCTCATAGGATTACATTAGAAATACCTTACCTTATGTATAGGGGTACTGTTTGATTTATGAGGGGTAGCGTAGGCATGTTTGGTATGGTTGTAATGGTAGTAAGAAAAGCTGCTTACTTGTATGGGTGATTTTGTATTACCATTATAGAAATGACACTTCTAGAAAGTGCTTATGACTCTGGTGGTTTGCAGCTTGACTCCAATCCACATCTGGGGCAGAGTGACAGCCGGGCTTTGTTCATACTTTTCAGACAGCCTGTACACAGGGAGGGTGGAGGTGTCACAGAGGTGCATCTGCATATTGAATGGTCTTCCTAGGCTGAGAGAAGGGGAGGCAGGGCACACCTGCATTTGTAAAGGCTGTGCCCTGGCCTCACACAAAGGGCTTGTTTACCCTCAACTGTTGTCTGGCACCTGTGCTAGAGGAGAGAGGGGACACTCCTAGAACTATTTGTAACCGGTTGGAACCTCTTCTCCCCCTCCGTGTAAGTGTTGTGCAAAACTGAGTGTAAGTACAGGGGGCTTTCCCCCAAATTTGGAGACACCTTGAAACAAAAAGAGAAACTTTTTAACACTGAATGCTGCTGGAGGGACTCACTTGGAACCACATTGGACTACTGCTGTTGTGATGACCTGTAACCTGCTGGTTGACCAAGAGGAACTGCCTGGCTGCCCTGTGCTTCCACTTGTGGGCCCCAGTGGCTGAGTACTGTGGCCCCTGTCCCCCTGCAACTACTTGTTCTCAGTGCAAAGGAGCGATTTGCCATTAATTTCTGTAACGCTTTATTTTTTGATCAAGCTCCAGGAGAGTGCTTTTTGGTTTCCCTTGTGAATGCTTGGTTTCCCTTACCATTGTCAGCGTGTTGGAAGCACTGCCGGGAGTTAATTTCCCCAAGCGCAAGGAAAATGGAGAGCAGAGCAAGTGTGCCCATCTTTTTGGTACTCTTGGGGCACTGGAGCACGCAGGGGCATCCCCCCATGGCACAAACAGGCACCTGTTTAGGTGACTTTACCGATGCGGCCCAGAGGCACAAGAGGAGGGATGCTGGCCAGGCCAGAAAGAGAAGGTTCCCTTGCCGGAGCCCCTCCATTGAGACTGGAACCAGCAGGCCTGATCCTGGGCAGGGTCCCATGCCAGAAGGCTGACTGTACCCGGCTTGTGTGTGGCTGAAGATGTGCGGACTCCAACAATGGCGGGAGACAGGGCTGGCTGGAGCTGTCCCTCTCTCCCCTCCCCACACCCCTTTGCAGAGGACCTTGACTGCAAGGGAGGGTGAACAGAATCGGTCCCGAGGTAGGCATCACTAAGCTTGAAGCAGAACACTTTTCCAAAGTGGGAAGAGAACCTTGACGGAGGTCCCGTGCCTACCCAGTCACTTCAACCCCCCTCATTTTTAGCATTCGGAGAGGGCGAGCTCCTGAAGGAGCAGAGTGCACCCCAGCTCAGTAGCATGGTGGTGCAGTAACTGGTACACCAGAGGAACCGACAAGAGGTTACCTCCCTATTTTGTTTAGCCACGAGCATCAGGATGACATGGGTATGTTTCCCAGACATGTGCCCCATGTAAGGTGCATTATTGAGCCTGCATTCATTATCAGGTCCTGACATCTCTGGTGAGGTAGTCAGAGTACTATGATATGTGCCTATTAGGAAGATTCGCAAGCCATGTACATCTATTTGGGTGCTACTAATGACTCGCCACTTGGGAAGTATTTCTCATCATATGTTTATTCCTAATGATATCTAGACATTTATGTTGATCAGTTCTCATGACTTGCCATGTGTTCTCTAATGTACCTTTAATGGCCATTTATAATGAGATGTTTATTATGGCATGTGCCTTTTTGTAGTAATGTTTACCTGACTACTGTTTATGTTGCAGGATAACCAGTAACCTTTCTGTTGTATGTGACTACTGCTGGCTTTTGCAGAGTAATAATACTGTGTAATGTTCTGACAACCGCTTGGGTAGCAGGGTATTACTGACATTGTGTTTGGTCTAATGATGTTGTATACAATACCGTTTATTTTTATATAACTTGGTGTTGTGTTTCCTTTGTGGTGGGAGTAGTGTGTCAGTTGTGTTGTGTGTGTTGTGCAATCACTTTACATATTGCCTCTGGGATAGGGCTGACTGCTCATGCCAAGCTACCAAGGGGGTGAGCAGGGGTTATCATGGGTGGGTAACTCCCTCGTCCAGAGTAGACAGATACCCGATTTCAAACAAGGAGCATAAACTCTTTGCAGCAGTCCATGGACCTGATTGCTGCCCTGATCTAGAGCTCACTTTTCTTACTGCCCTTCTACTATTTTTATTATTTAATTTTTTAGATTTATACATCAGCAGAGGTTAGGTTTGCCATTATCATTGGGAAAGGTTAGTATAGTTTAGTGATAGTATTATTTTAGATTTTATTGATGTTTTCTTTTTAGTTGGTGATATGGGTGAGATGGTTGTTAAGGGTGAGTTGATGTTTAGTATATGTTGAAAAATATATAAACAAATTAAAAAATGTAACCCCTTCCCCACCAAGGATGGAATGGTTTCAACCAGGGGGCGCAGTGCTGAGGTGGATTATGTCCTTGTACTGGCCCTCGGGGAAAGCGCTGGCACTCCCCCTGAGGACCTCCCCCTTACACCTCCCAGGGCAGGTATGGGAAGGGAATTGCTTCCCCTTCCACCTCCATCCCCCGAAGTGACGTCTGATGACATCAGGGCACGATCAAAGGCCGCCCCATCGTACTGGGAGCTCAGCTTCCAGCGCGATTGGAAAAGAAATGCAAAGCATTTCTCTTTCAATCATGGGGCTGGGGGCAGGCAGAGGCATCAAAGGAAAGGCCTTTCCTTCCCTTTGATGTATCTTTGAGCATTTCTGCAGGCCAATCGTGAAGCGATCTGTTTGCAGAAATGCCCACTAGATACCAGGGTGACAGTTTTCTTTACATTTACAATAAAGGGGAGCGACCCCTTTGGCAAGGGTTGCTCCCATGGGGAGCATTTCTTTCATGGCCTTTTCTGCCCTACTGTAATTATGCCGGGGGGGGGGGACTTCTATACGCCAGGGATAATGTTTTATTTTTATTTTTACAGGAGGGGAATGACCCCTTAGGCAAGGGTCGCTCCCCTGAGGGGAAACTTGTCTTTAGGCTATTTCTGTCCCCCTTGAGGGCAGATCGGCCTATTTTTATTAGGCCAATCTGCCCCCAAGGGGGCAGGAACCACTAGACACCAGAGATTTTTTTAGGTCATTTTCACACAAGGAGAGTGACCCCTTTGGCAAGGGTTGCTCCCCTGGGGGAGGCTAATTTATTTTAGTTCATTTGTGCCCCCCCAAGAGGGGCAGAAACAACTAGGCACCAGGGATTGGTGTGAGTATGTGTGTTTTGTTTGGGGGGGCAGCCCCTTGGACAAGGGTCGCTCCCCATGAAGGCACATTACTGTTGGCCATTTCTACACCCCTTGGGGGTGGATCGGCCCATCTACCCCTAAGGGGGCATAAAGCCTTCCAGAGACCAGGGAAGATTAAAAAAAAAAAAGAGTGCCGTGGTTAGGCCATACCCCCACCCCAAATACATGGGGACAAAGTTGTTCTGCCCATTGGTGGGCAGATGGGGCAATTACCCCCTATCCACTCCCCAGGGGGGCAGAAAGCTGACTAGATGCCAGGAAATTTGAAAAAAAAAGAAAAATAATGGAGTGGTGGCTACCAAACAATATGGGCATGGTTATGCCCCCACCACAACTGAAGGGGGTAACAGTATGTCAGTTCTCCCCCCTTACACTAAAACATCTTATCACACAGCAAGAGAGAGGACAGTTGATTATTTTGTGTTTTGTTTTTACATTAGGGCCGTGAGAGCTTGTCTAAGTCTCACCTGGAATGGCAAGGGCTGCACTTTTTGTACTTTGAGACACTGCCATGTAGAAAAATCGACAAGACCTAGACACTTCTGGAAACGAAACAGCTGGGCGAATCCAGAGTGGTGTACTTCACATGCACCCGGCAACATTTTTTTAACCTAAATGCCCAGCAAAACTCCAACTTTACTTGAAATCACCGATTTCTCCCACATTTTCGTGAAGGAACCTTCCGGAATCTGCAGGAATCCATAAAATTCCTACCACCCAGCATTGTCACAACAATATCGATGAAAATTCTGCCCCACTTGTCCGTCTAAAAGCATTTTTTTTTCAAACTTCCCGTTTGGACCCGCTTTGGTTCCCCTCAATTTCGACTCATCCCTGTCACAGACACTTGGCCTACCTACACAAGTGAGGTATCATTTTTACCGGGAGACTGAGGGGAACGTTGGGTGGTATGAAACGTGTGCCAGTGGGGTGATCCCACACAGAAATGTGGGGAAAATATGATTTTTTAGCTAAATGTGAGGTTTGCTGAGGATCCTGGGTAAAAAAAAACACTGGGGGATCCACTCAAGTCACACTTCCCTGGACTCCCTTGGGTGCCTAGTGTTCAGAAATGTCTGGGTTTGGTACATTTCTCTAGATAGCTGCTGAGCCCAGGACCAAAAACGCTGGACCCCCACCGCACCAAAAACAGGTAGTTTTGTATTTGGTGAATTTGATGTGTCCACGTAGTGTTCTGGGGCATTTCCTTTTGTGGGCACTAGGCCTACCCACACAAGTGAGGTACCATTTTTATCAGGAGACCTGGGGGAATGCTGGGTAGAAGGAAGTTTGTGGCTCCCCTCAGATTTCAGAACGTTGCAGCACCAAAATGTGAGGAAAAAGTGTTTTTTTGCCAAATGTGGAGGTTTGCAAAGGATTCTGGGCAACAGAATCTGGTAAGAATGCCACAGGTTACGCCATCCTGGGTTTCCCTAGGTGTCTAGTTTTAAAAAATGTATAGGTTTGCTGGGTTACCTAGGTACCGGCTGAGCTAGAGGCCAAAATCCACAGCTAGACACTTTGCAAAAAACATGTCCATTTTCTTTGGGAAAATGTGATGTGTCCATGTTGTGTTTTGGGGCATTTCCTGTCACTGGCACTAAGCCTACCCACACAAATGAGGTACCTTTTTTATCAGGAGACTTGGGGAAAATGTGTGGCCCTTCTCAGATTCCAGAAGTCTCTATCAACGAAATGTGAGGAAAAAGTGTTTTGGTTTTCAAAACTTTGAGGTTTGCAAAGGGGTCTGGGTAACAGAACCTGGTGAGAGCCCCACAAGTCACCCCATCCCAGATTCCCCTAGATGTATAGTCTTCACAAATGCACAGGTTTGGTATGTTTCCCTAGGTGCCAGCTGAGCTAGAGGCCAAAATCTACAGCTAGGCACTTTTCAAAAAGCACGTCAGATTTCAATGTAAAAACGTGATGTGTCCACATTGCGTTTCCTGTCGCTGGCATTAGGCCTACCTACACAAGTGTGGTTCCATTTTTATCGGGAGACTTGAGGGAACACAGAATAGAAGAACAAGTGTTTTTGCCTCTTGTCTTTCTCTACATTTTTTTCTTTCAAATGTAAGACAGTGTGTATAAAAAAGACGTCTATTTGAGAAATGCTTGTAATTTACATGCTAATATGGGGACCCCAGAATTCAGAGATGTGCAAACCACTGCTTCTCAACACCTTATCTTGGGCCTATTTTGGAAAGCAAAGGTTTCCTTGATAACTCTTTGTCACGCTTTATATTTCAGCAAATGAATTGCTGTATACATGTATACAATGAAAACCCATTGTACAGTACAGCTCCTTATTTGTCTCGCGTTACCTAGGGGTCTTGATGAACCTACAAGCCCTATATATCCGTGCAGCCAGAAGAATCCAGCAGACGTAACGGTATATTTCTTCTTAAAATCTGACATCGCAGGAAACAGTTACAGAGTAAAACGTGGAGAGAAATGGCTGTTTTTTTCACCTCAATTTCAATATTGCAGCTGTTATTTTCTGTAGGAAAACCTTGTAGGATCTACTCAAACAACCCCTTGCTGAATTCAGAATTTAGTATACTTTGCAGAAATGTTTAGCTGTCTC
This sequence comes from Pleurodeles waltl, assembly GCF_031143425.1. Classification (NCBI taxonomy): domain Eukaryota; kingdom Metazoa; phylum Chordata; class Amphibia; order Caudata; family Salamandridae; genus Pleurodeles; species Pleurodeles waltl. Next base: position 597,954,644 of record NC_090448.1, read on the forward strand.
GTATCTGGCATTGGTTTCACACCCATTTCTGTTACTAACTGGAAGGAGGCTAAAAGCACAAAAAATAGTGAAATGTGGTATGTTCCTGTAAAATGCCAAATATTCATTGAAAAAAGTGGTTTTCTGACTCAAGTCTCTCTGTTCCAGAAAGCAGGGAAGATGGTGATTTAAGCACCAAAATCCCTGTGTTGATGTCATTTTCAGGGGAAAAACACAAGCCTTATTCTGAAGTCCTTTTTTACTATTTTACTTTAGAAAATGAAGGCCCTCATTACAACATTGGCGGTAAGTGCCGCTTACCGCCATGCTGACTGCCGCCAACATATATTAACCGTGGCGGTATACCGCTACGGGTATTTTGACCCATACACAGAAATCCGTCACTATACAGACACCCACACAAGTCCGCCAGCCCAAAGGTCAGTGATAAATTGGCGTTACCAAAACCCACACAATTATGCCAACAGAAATACGCCCACAGCATCATGACCCATGAATCACCGCGGCAGACATTCAAACGCGGTAAACCATTGCTGGTACAGACTGCTGCGCTCAAAATACACACACACACTAACAAAACTACACCACATTGGACAATTCAAACTACACACACCTGACACACATACACACACCACACCCACAACACTATAAAACACCCACCCACAATACCCACAACCCTTTTCTTCCAAACATTTTGGCAAGTGAGAGAGACAAGCCAGGAGCACCCACTGAATCTGAGCCACATGACACCATCACCCATATACCGTCCACGCACCTCACAGCACACACCCCAACACATCACCCCACACACCCTCACACATATCAGTCACACTACACCCATGGCACCACAAATACACCCCAGGCTCTCAGAGGAGGAGCTAAGGGTAATGGTGGGGTAAATCATCCAGGTAGAGCCACAGCTATTAGGATCACAGGTGCAGCAGACATCTATTGCAAGGAAGATGGAGCTATGGCGGAGAATCCTGGAAAGGGTCAATGCGGTGGGACAGGACCCAAGAACAAGGGATGACATCAGGAAGAGGTGGAACGACCTACGGGGAAGGTGCGTTCCATGGTAGCAAGACACCAGGTAGCTGTACAGAGGACTGTCTGTGGACCCCACATCCTCCCCCACAACTAACAACATGGGAGGAGCAAGTCTTGGCAATCATGCATCCTGAGGGCCTCGCAGGAGTAGCAGGAGGGCTGTACTTTGGTAAATCAAATCTTTACTACTTTATCCCCCACCCTACCTGCATGCCCTCACAAACAACAACCCCTACCCTCACCCCCATCCCCCCACCACCTCACATATTCCCCACCATCACAACCCACCCATCCCAATACCAAGCCCTGCAAACAACACCAATGCATGGACCCCCAGCACAGACCTGCATGGACACCCATCACCACAGCATGCACACTAGTGATAATCACTTAGCCAAACCAAGCACAACTCACACAAGCCAAAGCTGACTTGCTAATAACAACCATAGAGGGAAACATATCCATGCACAAGATGGCACACGCAGATACAATAACACTGCATTTACATCCCCACAGGATCCCCACTCAACGCCACCGGAAAGGAAGTGCCAGGCACATCCAGCCCCCCCTGAAGAGGCCCACAGTGATGACAGCAGCTCTTCACGCCTGGATCACGATGACCAACCTGGCTCATCAGGGACCTCTGGACAGTCGGTGACCCAGCCACAGTCCCAACTCACCACAGAGCCTCCCCCTCAGGAAACATCAGCACAACACCCACCCAGCGGGCCCATCCTTCTGTCCCAGGACACATCAATCAGCAGTGTGTCCACCACCACAGGGACCCCAGGCAATCGCACAAACACAGGACGATAAGGGACCTGGTGTCAGTGGCAGTGGGCACACAGTTAAGGGGACAGAGGCACAGGACAACAGGGAAGCTGGGAGGATTGCTGTGCGACAGGGGGAGGTCAGGTCCAGGGAACCGACACTCCACGATTCACTCACCAACATCCTGGGAGCATGCCACCGTTCCCAGGAGACCATGGGCCAGATAATGGCCAAGCTGCAGGAGACCCAGCGACTGCAGGAGGGACAGTACCTAGGGATCAGGGAGGACCTGAGGGACATCCACACCTCCCTGGTCACAATTGCAGGGGTGCTGGCAGACATGGCCAACACCATAAAGGAGGCAGTGGCACATCAATGGGCCCCTGACACTAGCCAAACCGAAGAACAGCCCTCTAACAACACTGGTGCTAGTGGACAGGAGGCGCCGGCACAGGACAAACAGGCCACCTGCACCCCACCCCCTGTAGAAGGAGAACCACCCCACAAACAGTCCCTGCTGTCCAAGCAGAACCCAGAGAACATTGCCAAGACCCCGCCAGGAAATAAGACTATCCTGATTGTCACCCTTGTGTCTCACTTTGTCACCCTGTCCAACTTGAACTGCCATTGCCCCACTTCCTATGCCCCCTTGGACAATGCACCTGTGATACAAAGAGATTGGACTCTACCCTGGACTTTCCTCCATCAGCAACCCAGCCCATTGCAATACCCCCTCCACTTATGAGCACCTAAATAAACACCCTTGGAACAAATTCAAGGATGGGGTCTGTGAATTATTTAGTTTCACAAACATTGCAATTCAAATGTACTGTAATATTTACATAGGTATGACCTGTAGTGGGCAGCAGTAAACACACCAGGAGCCAGAGGGGGGCACAGAGATCTGAAAATAGAAATGCCAAAGGGTACAGTTAGTGGCCATAGAAATAGGGAAATGAGGCTGCCATGTTCAATGTCAAACACAAAACTGCAATGGAAGGTGGAGTTACAGTGTCTTACCTGTGTCACTGGAAGTACTGTTGAATTAGTGTACTTCTGATGTCAACATCTTCTTTCTCTGCCTCCTGTTTGTCACTGTCCACAGGCTCCACTGCTGCCACACGACCATCCCCAGGCTCATCTTCCTGCAGAAAAGGTACCTAACGTCTCAAGGCCAGGTTGTGCAACATGCAACATGCAACGATGATCTGGCACACCTTCTTGGGCGAGTAGAACAGGGATCCACCTTTTAGATGGAGGCACCGGAATCTGGCCTTCAGGAGGCCAAAGGTTCTCTCAGTGATCCTCCTTGTTCGACCATGTGCCTCATTGTAACGTTCTTCTGCTCTTGTACTGGCATTCCTCACTGGGGTCAGGAGCCATGAGAGGTTGGGGTAACCAGAGTCACCAGCAAATATTCGAGGGATACCTATTAGCCACACACTCACTTTTAGGGCCAACCCCACACACATATACCTACATCAACTGGGTGGGGACCATGGGCTCACCAATTAGCCACACCCATGTATGTGATGCTGCTATTCCTCAAGAAAAAGGCATCCTGCACAGAGCCAGGATACTTGGCATTGACATGGGAGATGTACTGGTCTGCCAAACACACCATCTACACATTCAGAGAGTGAACGCTTTTCCTATTTCTGAACTTTTGTTCATTTCTCCGGGGGGGAATAAATTCAATATGTGTACCATCAATGGCATCAATGATGTTGGGGATATGACCCAGTGCATAGAAGTCAGCCTTCATTGTGGCCAAATCCTCCACCTGGGGGATTACGATGTAGCTGCACATGTGTTTCAGCAGGGCAGACAACACTCTGGTCAGCACGTTTGAGAACATAGGCTGTGACATCCCTGATGCCATGGCCACTGTCGCTTGGAAAGAACCACTTGACAGGAAATGGGGCACTGACATGACCTGCACTAGAGGGGGGATACCTTTGAGATGGTGGATAGCTGAAATCAGGTCTGGCTCCAATTGGGCACACAGTTCATGGATTGTGGCCCTACCAAGTCTGTAGGTGAAGATAATGTGCCTGTCCTCCATTGTCGCTAGGTCCACCAGGGGTCTGTACATGGGGGGATGTCTCCATCTCCTATTCATCCTCATCGGTTGAACTCTAGGGTGAAAAACAGTGATCAGAAGGTCATATTTACACATATGTCAGTATTAATGTGCATTTCTTCCTTTATAGAAACAGGAGGTGAACTCGTCAAGTCAAGTCAAGTCATTAACATTTATAAAGCGCTCTACTCACCCGTGCGGGTCTCAAGGCGCTAGGGGAAAAAGGGGGGGTTATCGCTGCTTGAACAGCCAGGTCTTTAGGAGTCTCCGGAAAGCGGAGTGGTCCTGGGTAGTCCTGAGGCTGGTGGGGAGGGAGTTCCAGGTCTTGGCCGCCAGGAAGGAGAAAGATCTCCCACCCGCCGTGGAGCGGCGGATGCGAGGGACAGCAGCGAGTGCGAGGCAAGAGGAGCGGAGAAGGCGGGTGGGGACGTAGAAGCTGAGGCGTCTGTTGAGGTATTCCGGTCCCTTGTCGTGGAGGGCTTTGTGTGCGTGGGTGAGAAGTCGGAAGCTGATCCTTTTGCTGACTGGGAGCCAGTGCAGGTGTCTCAGGTGTGCGGAGATGTGGCTGCTGCGGGGTATGTCGAGGATGAGGCGGGCCGAGGCGTTTTGAATGCGTTGCAGGAGATTTTGGAGTTTGGCTGTGGTCCCGGCGTAGAGGGTGTTGCCGTAGTCCAGGCGGCTCGTGACGAGGGCGTGGGTCACGGTTTTTCTAGTGTCGGCGGGGATCCAGCGGAAGATCTTGCGGAGCATGCGGAAGGTGAGGAAGCAGGCGGAGGACACGGCGTTGACTTGCTTGGTCATGGTGAGAAGAGGGTCCAAGATGAAGCCGAGGTTGCGGGCGTGGTCTGTGGGGGTCGGTGCGGTGCCGAGGGCCGTGGGCCACCAGGAGTCGTCCCAGGCGGACGGGGTGTTGCTGAGGATGAGGACTTCCGTTTTTTCAGAGTTCAGCTTTAGATGGCTGAGCCTCATTCAATCTGCGACGTCCTTCATACCCTCTTGTAGGTTGGTCTTGGCGCTGGCGGGGTCCTTGGTGAGGGAGAGTATAAGTTGGGTGTCGTCGGCGTAGGAGGTGATGATGATGTCGTTCTTGCGTACGATGTTGGTAAGGGGGCTCATGTAGACATTGAAGAGTGTCGGGCTGAGTGATGAGCCTTGGGGTACGCCGCAGATGATCTTGGTGGGTTCTGAGCGAAACGGAGGGAGGTAAACTCTTTGGGAACGGTATGAGAGGAAGGAGGCGATCCAGTCCAGGGCCTGGCCTTGGATTCCGGTGGAGCGGAGGCGGGTGATTAGGGTACGGTGACAGACGGTGTCAAAGGCAGCCGAGAGGTCGAGCAGAATGAGGGCGACTGTTTCACCGTTGTCCATCAGGGTTCTGATGTCGTCAGTGACTGAGATGAGGGCGGTTTCAGTGCTGTGGTTGGTTCGGAATCTGGTTTGTGAGGGGTCGAGCAGGTTGTTGTCTTCCAGGAAGGTGGTCAGCTGTTTGTTGACGGTCTTCTCTATTACTTTGGCTGGGAAAGGCAGAAGAGAGATGGGGCGGAAGTTTTTCAGGTCGCTCGGGTCAGCCGTAGGTTTCTTTAGTAGGGCGTTGACTTCGGCGTGTTTCCAGCATTCGGGGAAGGTAGCAGAGGAAAAAGAAGAGTTGATGACGGTCTGGAGGTGCGGGGCGATGATGTCGTCGGCTTTGTTAAAGATGAAGTGCGGGCAGGGGTCCGAAGGGGCGCCGGAGTGGATAGAGTTCATGATGGATTTGGTTTCTTCCGTGTTGATGTGGGACCAGTTGTTGAGGGTGATGGCCGTGGATGCCGGTTCGGTGGTGTTTGGTTGGGTCTGGTGTCCGAAGCTGTCATGGAGGTCGCTAATCTTGCGATGGAAGAAAGTGGCGAGGGATTCGCACAGATCCTGTGAGGGCGTGACGGCGTTGGCGCTGGGGTTGGAGAACTCCTTGACGATGCTGAAGAGTTCTCTGCTGTTGTGTCTGTTTTTGTCCAGTCTGTCGGTGAAAAAGTTCCTTTTGGTGGCGCGGATCAGGTGGTGGTGTTCGCGGGTAGCGTTCTTGAGGGCGGTCATGTTGTCAGCGGTGCGGTCCTTGCGCCAGGCTTTCTCAAGGGCGTGACAAGTTTTCTTTGATTCTTTGAGGGTGTCAGAGAACCAGAGAGGTTTTTTGGTGTTGGTCTGTCGATGCGTGCGTTTGAGGGGAGCAAGGATGTCTGCGCAGTTGGAGATCCAGTTTGTGAGGTTGAGGGCTGCGTCTTTGGGGTCGGTGGTGAGGGTGGGTTGGTTGGCGGCGAGTGCGGAGAAGAGTTGCTCTTCGGGGATCTTGTTCCACTGTCGACGAGGGATGGATTGGGTGCGGAGGTGGCGGGTCTCGCGTCGGAATGTGAAGTGGACGCAGCTGTGGTCGGTCCAGTGTAGGGCGGAGGCGTGGCTGAAGAAGACGTGTTTGCTGGCGGAGAAGATGGGGTCAAGCGTGTGTCCGGCGATGTGGGTGGCGGTGTTCACCAGTTGTTTGAGGCCGAGGTTGGCGAGGTTGTCGAGCATGGTGGTGGTGTTGGGGTCGTTGTTTTGTTCCAGATGGAAGTTGAGGTCACCTAGGAGAATGTAGTCCGGCGAGGCGAGGGCGTGCGGGGAGATGAAGTTGGCGATGGCGTCGCTGAAAGAGGCTCGTGGCCCGGGAGGACGATAGATGAGGGATCCTCTGAGGGTGGTCCTCGGATCGGTGCGAATCTGAAAATGCAGGTGTTCAGCGGCGAGAGGGGTGTCTTCGGTGGAGGTGGTGACACTGATGGAGTCTTTGAAGACGATGGCGATACCTCCTCCTACCTGGTTGGTGCGGTCTTTTCTGGAGATCTAGTAGCCTTCGGGGATGGCAGTGGCGATGTCGGGGGCCGAGGAGGCGTTCATCCAGGTCTCCGTGATGAAGGCGACGTCCGGTGCTATGGAGTCCAGGAGGTCCCAGAGTTCAACGGCGTGTTTGTGGACGGAGCGAGCATTGACTAGGATGCACTTGAGGTGGTTGATGGCGCGTGGGCTTGTGGTCGTGGTTGTTGCGTGGTGGAAGGTGCGTTTGCAGGAGTTGCATGCGAAGGGTCCATGGGTGCGTTTGGGGTGAGCTTGGAAGCAAGTGTTGGAGCGTCCTGGGTTGAGGGTGTGGGGGGTGGTGGGGTCGTAGCGGGTCAGCGGGGCTTGGGAGAGCTGGGGACCAGGGGTCGTGGCGCTGGGCGCAGGACAGGCACGGACGGGCGCAGACGGGATTGCCTCTGGTGCGCCCGCTGCGCAGTCGCGCAGCGGCCGCCATATGAGGTAGGGGGGGAGGGGTCAGGTGGGGGCAAATGGGAGCTGGGGGGCGGGGCGTGCAGGAGGTCGCGGCGGGAAAGCGCGAGGGAGGGGGGGACAGGTAGAGTGAAAAGAGCTGGGGGAGGGGGGTTTAAGGGTGGAGGGGGGTGAGTGTTAGGAGGTTTAGGAGATAAGGGAGAAAGATAGGAGTCGGGTTGAGAAGATAGGGGAGGGGGGTTGTAAAGGTGGGTGAGGGTGAGAGGTAGAGTGAGAGGATAGGAAGATAGGTAATAGAGGGGGTGAGGGAGATGGGGAGAGATAGAGAAATAGATAGAGAAAATAGATAGATAGGGAAATCGATAGATAGGTAAATAGATAGAGAGATAGGAAGATAGGAGGAGGTGGAGAGTGAGGGAGTTAGATAGTGGGATAGAGAGATAGAGAGATAGGTAGATAGGAGGAGTGAGGGAGGTAGATAGTGAACGGGTTAGATAGGGGAGATAGAGAGGGGGATGCGAGTGGGGGAGGGGGATGAGGCAGGAGCAGGAGGGCAGGCGCGGGGAGAAGAGGACGGAGGAGGCAGAAGAGCCGAAGTCAGAAGACAAGAAGAACAGAAGACAAGAAGACAAGAAGACAAGTAGAACAGAAGAACAGAAGACCGGAAGGAGAGAAGAAAGGAAGATCAGAAGACCGGAAGGAGAGAAGGAGAGAAGAAAGGAAGAACGGAAGAACACGGAAGAACACAGAAGAACACAGAAGAACACAGAAGAAGATACAGAAAACAAAGAACAGAGGGCAGAAGACCACAGAAGAAGATAGGTAATAGAGGGGGTGAGGGAGGGGGGGAGAGATAGAGAAATAGATAGAGAAAATAGATAGATAGGGAAATCAATAGATAGGGAAATAGATAGAGAGATAGGAAGATAGGTGGAGGTGGAGAGTGAGGGAGTTAGATAGTGGGATAGAGAGATAGAGAGATAGGTAGATAGGAGGAGTGAGGGAGGTAGATAGTGAACGGGTTAGATAGGGGAGATAGAGAGGGGGATGCGAGTGGGGGAGGGGGATGAGGCAGGAGCAGGAGGGCAGGCGCGGGGAGAAGAGGACGGAGGAGGCAGAAGAGCCGAAGTCAGAAGACAAGAAGAACAGAAGACAAGAAGACAAGAAGACAAGAAGAACAGAAGAACAGAAGAACAGAAGACCGGAAGGAGAGAAGAAAGGAAAATCAGAAGACCGGAAGGAGAGAAGAAAGGAAGACCGGAAGAACACAGAAGAACACAGAAGAACACAGAAGAACACAGAAGAACACAGAAGAAGATACAGAAAACGAAGAACAGAGGGCAGAAGACCACAGAAGAAGATGAGGAAGAAGAGAAGTAGAGTGAAGACGGGGGAAAGAAGAGTGCAGAAGAAGAATACAGACGAGGAGCGAGGAGGAAGAACAGAAGAACAGAGAAGAAGAAAAGAAGAAAAGAAGCAGGAGCAGGCGAGAGGGTGAGTAGCGCGGGGCAGAGTGAGGGGCTGGGAGGGGGGGTACTTACTGTGAGGTGGGTCTCAGGAACTCAGGAACTCAGGAACCTGGTGGAGCTGCAGTGGCAGGGGGAGCGACCTACCCTTGGGTCAAGGGTCGCTCGTGAGTCAGTTGATGTGCCAATGTCTGCTGTGACGCAGTTAGGTGACATGGCCTGTGCCCCCCTGACCTGTGAGGAGAGAAAAGTGGAAATGTGGCAATTCCGCTGGCATTGTGCGCCGTTGCAGTCGGCAATTGGCGACTGCTGCGCAACATCACATTGGTTATCATTGGGCCCTATGGGTTCCAGAAGCCAATGGCGATGTACGCCGGCGGTGACGGTACGCACCGGCACGGACGTGACTGCCATTTTCTATCTGTGTACTCACTTGCTACCTGAACTTCAACAGGACAGGACCTACACTGCAAGTGCTGCTGTGACCTGTGTCTTGAAGCGACAATGGTTCTTGTGTCTGGGGAAAGGGCCTGTGCCTTCAATTCTGAGGAGTTGGAGAGACTAGTGGATGGGGTCCTACCCAAGTACACTTTACTCTATGGTCCTCCAGACAAACAGGTGTGTACAGTGTGAGCATGAATCATGGGCCATGAATGTATGGATTGCTGTGTGTGTAAGCCCCGTGTGGGGGGTGTCTAAGGGGTGGTGCATGTATGGTGGTCAATGTATATGCGTAAGGTGATGGGAGGGATATGGTGGGCCATGAGTATGACAGTCCGGATGGTATGACTGATCCTTTTTCTGCTGTATTTTTTCTGCAGGTCAGCGCCCATCAGAAAACTGGTATTTGGCGTGCTGTCGCAAAGGAGGTGCGGACCCTGGGGGTCTTTGACAGGCGGAGCACCCACTGCCGCAAACAGTGGGAGGACCTGCGCTGCTGGGCAAGGAAGATGGCGGAGGCCCAGCTAGTGCTGGCCTCCCAATGAGGAAGGGGTGCCCGTCGTACCCTGACCCCCCTGATGGCGGTGGGCTATCCGGAGTTGGATGGGCGCTTGAAGGCATCACAGCAGCCACAATGGGGTGAGTACAGATTCTGAATCATGACCTTGCGTGTGTTAAGGTTGTACCTGAGTGGGGGATGTGGGCTGTGGGTGCCCCAAGGCCAGGATGAACATGGCAGGGTATGTTCAGTAATGGGCAAGATCAAATGCACTCCAACCCCTATAGTGTTATGGGGCATCTACTACTGGGCAGGGTCCTGTGGGTTTCAGGTGTGCAGCTAATGGTGTTAGGCATTATACCCCATGGGCTGGTGACTAGCATTGTAACTTGTAGTGCATGGCCTAGTGCATAGGGCTGTTCCCTGTATGTTGTGTACGCCAACTGTAGTGTTGTTGCTGGCAATGACCAAGTGTATCCTCTGTCTCTCCCCCCACTTTGTTTTGTTACCCTGTCCTTGTGTGCATTAGCATCATCTGGCAAAGGAGCAGAGGCACCGGTGACAGAGGGAGCTGCATCCCACATGGGTCTGGAGGCCGAATCCACAGATGGTGAGGGCACCAGTGGGACGGATGGCGAAGGGAGCACCACGACGGGGACACTGCTGACAGCGACTCCTCCTCCGATGGAAGCTCCCTGGCGGTGGGGGACACCTCAGTGCCCACCCCAACAAGAGGTACAGCTGCCACCACTGTACCAGCACCACCCTCCCAGCAGCCCCTCAGTGTGTTTCCCATGCCCGCTCACCCAGGAGGGTGGGCATCTCCTTCGCCCCAGGCCCCTCAGGCCTGCCCCAGTCAGCCCTGCTGCCCTCAGTGAAGAGGCTATTGACCTCCTGCGATCCCTCTCTGTTGGGCAGTCAACCGTACTGAATGCCATCCAGGGTGTAGCAGGGCATTTATAACAAACAAATGAATACCTGGAGGGCATTCACTCTGGTGTGGCGGCCCAACAGAGAGCATATTAGGCTCTCGCCTCCCCACTGATGGCAGCCATTGTCCCTGTCTCCAGCCTCCCCCCTTCAACTTCCTCTACCCAGTCCCAATCCCCTCAACCCCAGCCTATCCCAAGCACACCTTCAGATCAGCAATCACCCAAATCAACACACAGAAGTGGTTCAGGAAAACACAAGCACCACACTTCATCTCACAGACACACCAACATCCACTGCCTCCACTGTGTCCCCCTCCTCCTCGTCGCCCACCTCCCTCCCAGTAGTGTCTCCACTCACACCTGCATGTACCACATCCTCATCCACTATCTCCATTACGTCTATCCCTACACGCCCCTCACTGGCAGTCACCACCCCCACATCCATGCACACGTCCCCTGTGTCCTCTCCCACCGTTTCTGTGACCCCTCCTCCCAAAGTACACATATGCAAGCACACACACCCCCAACAGCCATCCACCTCACAAAAACATCCAGCCCATGCACCTGCACCCAAACACAGCCGACTGACACCTCCTACAACCACTCCCTCTTCCTCAACTCCCAAACCTTCAGCCTCTTCCCACCCCCAGGGTCCTTAAGAAGCTTTTCCTCGCCAACATTGACCTATTCCCTACCCCTACCCCCTGTCCTTCACCTCAGGCCAGGGTGGCCAGAACCCAGCCCAGCACCTCATCCACCCAGTCGACAGCCACTGTGGTTTGTGCAGCTGTGAGAGGCTCCAAGGAGGCACCTGTCAGGCCAGTGTGCCAGCACCACCTGCCAAGGCCAAGAAGGGTCCACCACCTAGCAAGGGCAAGAAGGGACACCAGCCAGCAAGGGGAAGGAGGCACAACCAAGGCAAGACAAAGACTGCAGCTGGCAGAAGCAAGGAGGCACCAGCATCTGCCAAGGGCAGGAAGGGGCACAGAACACCAGCCATGGCACTTCAGCCATCCGAGGCTGCAGGTGAAGGCCTGGAGGCTACCATCACCACTGCCAGCACTGCCACCTGCACCGCAACCTGCCCCGCCGCCACCTGCACCGCGGCCAGCAGCAGCAGCCCCACTGGGCAGCCGTCTGAGGCTACAGGTGAAGGCCTGGAGGCTACCTCCACCACTGCTGGCACCGCCACCTGCACCGCGGCCAGCACCGCCACCTGCACCACGGCCAGCACCACCACCTGCCCCGCCTCCAGCAGCACCATTGCAAGCTCCAGCAGCCCCAGTGGGCAGCCGGCCGAGGCTGCAGGTGAAGGCCTGTAGGCTAACACAACCACTGCTTGCACCGCCACCTGCAGCGCAACTGGAATCTACGGAGCAGCCGTCACCGCCGGAGAGCAATGTGTAGTGGTGGCTACATGGGCTGCAGTGCATCCTGGCCCCTGCAACACCTTTTGGTGTGACACACAGGTGAGAGACTGTGACCTTGCCCTATCCAGGATGAAGCATACTGGGCACAAGGCCCCCTCCAGAACCAGTGGAAGAAGGCATTCACTCTGCCCCTCCTTGCCAGGATGAAGTACACTGGGCACATGGCCCCCTCCAGAACCAGTGGAAAACTGGCATCCACTTGAGAGGCTGTGGCCTTGCACTCCCCAGGACCAAGCAGTGGGCAAACCACCTACTTGAGAGACTGTGGATTTGCACTTCCCAGGACCAAGAAGCCCCATTATACCATCTTCCAGCTGATGTCCTCCCCCATTCTCTATCCCCATGAGGTGCCTGTGTTTTTTCGACCTGATGCCCCTGCAGTATTCTCTCCGCATTGAGGCAGAAGTCAGGTGTGGCCTTGGTCTATGTGTTTTGGCCCAGTGGGCATTGTCTCTCCTTTTTTTAAAATATATTCTATATATTGTACATACTGTTTATTTCTTTAAGAACGTATTTCTCCAAATTACTAATATTACACTAATTTTACTCCATTCCTTTTGTCCTTGCGTTATTCCTGAAGGTTACCGGGTGTATATGTAATGCTGTTGCATGTGTTTGCGTGTATGGTGTTGGTGGTGAGGGTGGGGGTGCGGGTGTTGCGTGTGTGTGTCACTCTCTTTTTCCTCCCCCCCATTCCCTGTGTGCTAGGTGCAGTACTCACCGTGGTCGTCTTTGCCTGCGTTCATGTTCCTGGTGTATGAGCAGGTACACCAACATGAGGAACACCTGCAGTTCAGGCTCCATGGGGTCCTGGTTCTTCCTTGAGTGTCCAGAGGTGAGTCATTTCCCTTCTGTGTTCCATTTCCGCTGTGCTTTTAATTGCGTTGGTACAGCCTGACAAAAGCTGGCGGATAGGCGTGTTGTAATGCAGTGGGTGGTACATTGTCTTCCGCCTGGCTGTTGGCGGTTACTGCCGAGGTGTTTGTTGCTACCACCGTGGCGGTCAGACTGTTAAAGTGGCTGTTTGTGTTGGCAGTTTCTGCCACGGTCATGATTCCAGTTTTTTTTACCAAAGGCCTGTTGGTGGTATTACCGCTGCTTTATCACCGACCGCCAGGGTGGTAATGAGGGCCTAAATGTTTGCTGTATTTTGGCCAATTTCTTGGTCTCCTCCAGGGGAACCCACAAAATCTGGGTACCTCTAGAATCCTTAGGATGTTGGAAAAAAGGGACGTAAATTTGGCCTGAGTAGCTTATGTGGATAAAACGTTATGAGGGCTTAAGTGCAAACTGCCCCAAATAGCTAAAAAAGTCTTGGCACCAGAGGGAGGAAAGGCCTGGCAGAGAAGAGGTTAAAAAATACAAAATATATATTTGTTTAGCTTTCAATATTTAGCTTGTTTATTTATAGTTGTAGTTCATGTTGTTATTGTGTGAAAATGTGCTGTAAGGGGAGTGGAGGGACAATGTTTAACATGACTGTTATGATACATGTGTAGAGTAGTATAGGTTAAGGTTAGGTAGGTTAAGGTAGTTTTTTATGTAAGTTGGTATAGGTTAGTTAGCATAGGCTATATTAGGTATATTTTAGGTAGGATGATAAGCTAAGGTAGTGTAGTCACGTATAGACTTTTTAGGTTTTATTAAGGTATGAATAAAGTATGTTTTCTACCTTCACAACTGTGTTGTGATTAACTGTGTAGGATTTGACATATATTGTTAGGTCATGTTAGGCATAAGATGTGAACTTTCCATGCAGTGTTGACTTACATGTGTGACTAGGTGAACCCCTAGAGAGAAAATCCTGTCAATTTTGCGATGGATTCACTTAAGGGATCTACACACATTATTGTACAATGTAAGTGGCACTCTTGCTGTGAATTGACATAAAAGCCAAAACATGTATTTGCATACTGTTGCAGCATGTGTGTGTAAGTTGTTCTATATGTGTTATATGGACGAACATGTCAATCAATTGTCAGTATTCACAGAGGTTATGGCTGACACACTCACCCTTCCATCATTTTATTGTCACAGCAGCATTGTTTGCAGGCTAGTATCCATAGATGTGCTCCCTACTTATGCTGTTACTTTATTCACCCTTATCATTGACTGAATGCAACTTGTTGCACTACATGCTTTTGATCTTGATTAACTACTTGCTAGTTTAAATGTACATAAGGTTCACATGAACTATTCCCCTTGGCCTGTGTAGATATGTCCATGGCTGTATGACACACATTTTTCGTTGGTTAGTAGGTAGTGTCTTAAGGGTCAGCATATTTCAGTCAGTTCATGTATTTATATGTGTCTAAATTTGTAGGATCACAGTCACAGTTATTTCAACAACAACCCCAACATTGGTTTAGAGTTCTCGCATGTCCAGACAAAGTCCATGAGGGATACATGTCATGAGATATGTTGAGGAGAGGACTATTCCATTGACGAGGCAATCCAAATTGACATTAGAGAAGGCAGGCCACATTGACAGTATAAAAATGGATAAAAGCAACATATAGGCAACCACAAACTAGACAGTGTCAGATGAAAAGGGTGTGGCATTTCACTCAACATAGGTGCAATGGGAAACTGACCAAGTAGCACAGACAAATGTTACTGGGATGTTTACCACCTGAAAGTGGGGAAATTCACTTCTTTCTCCTCTAATGTGTGGTGTGTCTCCCCTGAGGGTGGTGGTGTTTGTGCAGGAGTAATCTGAGCCACACACACACATCAGGGGCTGAAGATGTGGCTCCCCTGTCCCCAGCAATATTTGCCTGTGCCAACAAGAAAGGCAGCATAGCACTAAGATTGGCCTGCTGTCTTGTCAGCACAGCAACAACATCACAGTGGAAAGGATCCAAGCTTCTACTGTATGGATTATAGTATGTTACATATAGCCCCTAGCTGGGTAGCAACCTCACTGGTGTCACATTGGCAGGGCTGTTGTTGCCTCTGTCTCATGACACTAGCGATATCAACCAGGGACCATTTTAATCTCTGGAGTTGAGTGTAGGTGCCTCTACTTGCATCTGAGGAGTCCTTATGGGGACTAAGGATCTCTGGGCTCCCTTTAGGGTGCCCACAATGGTCTCCATCCCCGCCTGC
This sequence comes from Pleurodeles waltl, assembly GCF_031143425.1. Taxonomy (NCBI): domain Eukaryota; kingdom Metazoa; phylum Chordata; class Amphibia; order Caudata; family Salamandridae; genus Pleurodeles; species Pleurodeles waltl. The sequence continues at coordinate 597,969,697 of NC_090448.1, forward strand.
ACCTCATCCAACATCTGCCGCTGGACTCCGACCACTTAGCATTGAAATATAACCTGTGGGTCCTGGGAGTCTAGAGCTGAACTGAGACTTGCCGATAGGGTAGGTTGGGTTGTAGACCCAGTGATGTTGTCAGCTCCTCCCACTCTAGGATAAGATGAGACAATGTAGTACAGGATTTCCTGGAAAGTTTTATCATCTATGTGGGGCAGGATGTCATCAGCAACAGGTTGGTCTTCCTGGATAGGCATCTGGTCAGGAGGAGTTGTTTCTCCATCTGCAATAAAATGTATATATGTCAATGTTGTTCAGTGATAGATGTTGACAGTAATAATCTGCCTGACATACAGTATTCAAACCCATTCACTTACAACATTGATGTGTGCTACCTATGTGATTTGTATGTATTTTGGGGAGGTGGCTATGTATTTGCCTTTGAGATGTCAGGCAATGTGCATTGTCCTCATGCCACTCTGTTACAAGGTTGTTTGTTTGTGTCATACCTGACATTGCAACACTGTTGCACAGCTTGCTGGCCTGCCCTGCCAGTGTGGATATGTTGAGCTAAGGTACACATCCAGCTTGGTGATTGGCACTTCTTTTAATGAGGGCTATGCCCAACGGTTTTTCATTGATCCACAGCACTACTGTTCTCATAGCACCACATTGTTCCAGATCACCAGTGTACCTAGCATTCATTCCCTGTGGCCACTATGCAGGCTACAGATCCTGTAAAATTAAACAGTGTTTCTTGATGTGTTCAATGTGATCCTGCTGTCAGCCTTTCACATGCTGCATCATAGCATTTTACTCTGTTGTGCTGTGTGGCATGCACATTGTGCATTTATGTTGCTAAGGTACATATTGGTCATGCATACACTGCTCTAGACAGCTAGCAAGCTGCTACACCACACAAATGGGTAAGTGCATGTTCTAGCCATGGGTGTGCTATCTGTCTGATCAGTGGCCAGTGTGCTTGAACTGTGAGGTGTTTACACCAAAACTAGGTAGCTAGATAGCACTGATGGTCACCCCATTTCATTGTTGCCAGAGATGTCTATCTGCTGAGTATTACACAGTGTTAGATTCATCCCCACTCACTCGAATGTGCACATTACTCCTCTGGCAATCCTCATTTGGGCTCAGTGATTCCCCTTGCTGTCACACACAGATGTAAGTCCGACCATATATTGACTCACATGTGAACCCAAAGCCTGCATTTACATGCACCATTACCAATTGCCTAACATGGCTGCATGTTTTTCTGGGCTATGTATCTGACTGGACACACACATGATAGCATTTTTGGTTTTGCATGCCATGTTCCTACCCTGGTTTGGCACACACTTCCACCCATACTTCTCAGCCTGAAACATTCCCAGATTCCTAACCATAGTGTGGCAAAATAGCTCATCCTGTCACTACTGAATTCCCTGTTTGCTTTGACATCTGTATTGTGGTATGATTTTTCTTCTTCCATCTCCTTCCTGGCACGTGCTACATCTTCCCCCTGGGTTACATCACATGTTGGATGTAGTACACGTATGCCCTCTTCTATGTCATCCCTTCTCAGCAGCAGAAGATGTGTGACAATGTAAAACACATAGATGCCTGTGTATAGCTCAGGCTACCTTGCAGTAGACATGCCACTTCTCACCTCCTTCTAATGAAATGTGCTCCCATTAAAACACACTGGCAATGTGCGCAGCCACTCTTCAATTTAAGAGCACTATCAGGGGACATCCTGTCTCACACACCATCTATTGTTTTACAAAACCTGCTCAACATTTTATGCATCACTTGCTTGACCACCCCTGAGATATTTCGAATACCATAGTCTGCATCAGGAGGTCATTCCATGTGCTTTGTGGTGGGTTTTCCAACAAAAAAAAACATGGCTTTTGACTCATTCACAGATTTCATATACCATAGTCTGCATCAGGAGGTAATTCCATGTGCTTTGTGGTGGGTTTTCCAACACAACACCCATGGCTTTTGACTCGTTCACAGATTTTCAAAACAGGCAAAGCTAGACATGCGTACAAACCCATATGCCTACCCAGGACAGGCATACCAAGGAAAAATAATTTTCTTTCTCATCCTATTTTCTTCTTTACATGTGTGCTGTATTTTGCTGCACAGATGGGAAGATGTAAGTGCCTCCATGGATTGTTATTCTGCTGGTAGGTATGCCTTCCTGCAAGAAGACAAACCTGCATGCAAAGCAAGCACCCTTGCAACATGTTGCACATGTGCCAGCTTTGATGCTAACTAGCACTTAGGGTACCAGTGTGGGGGGGTAGGAACAGGAATGCTCAATTTTTTAACATACATAACATTTGTGCCCTTTACTTGTAGCACAGGGCAGCACAGCATAGTATTGTTGCAATTATGCCCTACTGGACATGGCTCTGCACATGGTCCTATGTGGTGGTACTTCACATGCACAACACCTGACTCTCCTCTCAGGTGAGGAATGGATCCTATGACACCCACATTTCATTCCATAGCTTAGCAGTCCAGATTTGGATGCATGACCCCATGGGAACCCACTGACCTCATAGTGCAACGAGACATGCAATATCCAAGTCTGGGTGATCAGCGTTCCTGTATCCTGCTATGTTGTGGTGTTTCAAACCAGAACTTTTGCTTGGTATTGTGGGACTTAAAGTCCTGGACACTGATGTTTGACATTGGCCAAAAAAGCCTGACACCTAACAGGGATGCTGGACTGGTGTAGCACATCACATACAAGGGCATATTTACAAGTAGTTTGCATCACTTTATTTGTTGCACCAGCAGCACACACTGCAGACCCACTTCAATAGGCCACACAAAGCCACTATGCATGGTTTTTCATGGCCTCATATATGAAGAAAGACAAGGCAGCGCAAGTCGCTGTGTTACCTTACTCAACGGGGAGGGGGGTATTCCATTGATGTTACAGTAGGTTTTCCCAAGCAACACCCATGGGCTTTGGCACAGTCCCAGATTTACAAGACACTGGAAAACTGAGAATACTTCACAATCGTACACCCCCTCTCCCCCAGGGATAACACAAAGAGAAGAAATATCTTTATTTCTCCTTGTTTTTTTCTCTTTTTACATGTGCTGCAATCTGCAGCACACATACAAAAGAGAAAAAAGCCAACATGGATTATTTTTGTGCAGGAAGGTGTCCCTTCCTGCACAGAGACATCCTGTCTGTGATGGGAAGATGACAGAATTGCACCATGTCTGCAGATACGGTGCATTCATTCCCTTTCCCTGTGGTGTAGGACACAGCAGCAAGCTCACTTACTGAGCTGCTCTGCTCCACATCATTGTAAATATGCCCTAGAGACTATACACACATGACAGATGTGGACTGGGATGTGTAACATGTGAGTTTTTTTCTTAAGTTAAATTTCTCTGATGTGTGACTGGACACGTGGCCATTTCATTCCTTTTTCTTAACACAGCGCAGTGAGGTGCAAAAGGGTAGCTGTAGCTTGTTGCCATTTACCCTGTGTTAAACATGGGGTTTCTGGTTGGCTACGGTATGCACCTAAGCCAGGCAGAACCCACCCACTCTAGTCAGGGCAAGGGAGTTACACATCCAAGATAACACCTGCTCATCCTGTTGGTAGCTTGGCACGAGCAGTCAGGCCTAACCTGACAGCAATGTGTAAAGCGTTTGCACAACACACGTGATGCAAGATATACACCACAAAGTAAACACAACACTGACCTGTGTAAAAATAAACTGTATTGCACAAAACATAATTAGACCAAACATGACATGTCAGTAATACCCTGCTACCTTAGCAGTTGTCAGAACGTTACACAAGTTACTAATATTCTGCAAGACTAAGCATTTTTCACATTAGAACACATAAGTACTCAGGATTCTGCAACATAAGCAGTAGTCAGGAATTACAGTAAATAATTGTATGCCCTTGTCATAAACACATCATAAATATCCATAATAGGAACATTATAGCACATATGGCAAGACATAAAGAAAATATAATGTTGGTTACACAAGTTACTAGTACTCTGCAATGCCCCTAGGAGGGACATGGATCAAATAGCTACTTTGTGAAAGAAGTACCTGTTCTTGGTGAAAGAGGCGCATCCAATGCCAAGAAGATGAATGGGGGACACTTCTATGCGTGAAGCGGGGGCCACGTGTTATTCCTGGGGAAGAGGAGCAGTCTGCACCCTCTCTGTTGTGGAAAATGGGCCCCTCCCATGGTCTGTGATTTCTGGGGGCCCCCCCGGGCCTGCACTGGCCCTCCAAAAAAGTGGATCTGAAATAACGCCCACAAAACACCAAGGCCTACCGTGGGGGCCAAGAAAGGGAGACCTGCCGTGCGGGGCCTCCTTGGAGGTGTTTGCCCCGCCCGCGATCTCTACAAACCAAATGAGGGTGTCTGGGGTCAGAGAACTAACAGTGTGACAGGTGTTGGCGTAGCTCAGAAAAACAGCAACGGAACATGTGCTCCTTAGAATGAGAATTAACAGCCCTTCATAAGTGGTTGCTGTGCTTCCCTCCACCCATCCTTTTAGTGCTTTGCAACAATTCCCCATGTAATCCTCCCACGACTGCTTCTTGCTGCCTCTGAACCTCAGCCTGTAGTCTTCAGGGGTGAGACCATACTTTTCTATCAGACCCTTTCTGATGTGGGGATACCCCTGCCTGTCACTCCCTTCTGGGGCCAGTAGGGCATCCCTTTGCATCTCCGGAATATAGCTCTCTAGGACAGTTCCCCAATCCTTCTCAGGAATACAGCGCAAAACTAGAGCTTCCTCATACTCCCTCAGCCACTGATGTATTTCGTCCTACTCCTAGAACCTAGGTAAGTCTGTGGGTAGCTAAGGATTGTGCCCAACACTACAATCTATGCAGCCACCACTGGACTCCACCTGCAGTACTGGTGAGTTCCAATTTGTCAGACTGCACCCTAGAGCGAGTCTTTCCCTGTCAAAGGCCCTTTCAGCCTCTGCCATCCTCTCCTGACCTAAGGTATTTTCTACCTCAGCCCGTCTCTCTTCTACAGCCAGCCTGGCTAGCTGAAGCCTCAGGTCCCTCTCTTCCCACCTATCTCTGAACTCCTCAGGTGACAGGGAATGGGAGGTGGCGCTGTTGCTAGGCAAGGACCCAGTAAGGGACTTCCTATCTGTGGGGTCCTCTCTCTCTACTGGCGTCCCTGGCCAGTCATCTTCTGCCTCAGTGTCTAACTCTTCGGGGTCACTGTCCCCCTGGAGTGTGGACTGAGGACCCTCCTCCTCTGAGTCCTCACTACTCTTATAGGTCTCTCTAGGGTCTCCCTCAGAACCATTCCCCCTTGGGCCTCTTTTTCTGTTGCTATCCAATCTGCCTCCTCAAAATAGAACATGGCTCCCGTGAGGGTCATTATATTGGATTCACCATCTATAACAGGAATACCTCTCTCCCTACAGAATCCCTTTAACTCTTCTAGATTGTAAAGCCGCAAATCATCCATGTCAAAGGTAGACTCCATTTTGTTAAGAACACAACAGTGGCGTAAAACACAAGAGTCCAAAGTTCAAGTTTACAACACAGGAGTAAGAATAAAAATGACTAGTTTGTGAGAACAGGAGACTAATTAAAAAAAAATACTTAAAACATATAGGTGGTCATTACAACATTGGCGGTAAAAGGCGCTTACCGCCGTGCAGAAGACCGCCAACACACCGCTGCGGCTGCGGAATTCCGCCACAGCTATTATGACCCACATCTCGGAACCCGCCAAAATTCAGACACGCACACAAGTCCACCACACCAAAGATCAGTGATAAACTGGCGATAACAAAACCTCCACCGTCACGCCAACAGAAATACACCCACACTATCACGACACACGAATCCACGCGGCGGTCTTTCAACCGCGGTATTCCATTGGCGGTACACACCGCCACGCTCAAAATACACACACTCTTATAAAACACAGCCACATTGGACAATTCGAAATACACACACCTGATACACATACACGCACCACTCCCACACACCCAATACAATATAAAACACACACCCACATCACCCACAAACCCCTACAAAAAAAATTGAGAACAAAGCACAGAGAGAGACAACACCACTAAGTACAACAGCATCCACAGGCACATAACACCATCACCCACACAACTTCCATGCACCTCACACAACACACCACTACATATCACCACACTTATCACCACACACACCACCCCACACATCACCTACACCACCCCATGGCACCACAAAGACACCCCAGGATCTCGGAGGAGGAGCTCAGGATCATGGTGGAGGAAATCGTCCGGGTAGAGCCACAGCTATTTGGATCACAGGTGCAGCACACCTCAATTGCAAGGAAGATGGAGATATGGCGAAGAATAGTGGACAGGGTCAACGCAGTGGGACAGCACCCAAGATATCGGGAAGACATCAGGAAAAGGTGGAACGACCTACGGGGGAAGGTGCGTTCTGTGGTCTCAAGACACCACCTGGAGGTTCAGCGGACTGGCGGCGAACCCCCACCTCCTCCCACACAACTAACAACATGGGAGGAGCAGGTCTTGGCGATTCTGCATCCTGAGGGCCTCGCAGGATTTGGTGGAGGAATGGACTCTGGTAAGTCAAATCTTAACTATTACATCCCCCACCCTACCTGCATGCTATCACATACCCCCACCCTCGCCCTCACCCCTATCACTCCAACTCCTCACAAATGTACCAATATCACAAACCACACATCCCAACACCAAGCCCTGCATGCAACAACAAAGCATGGACACCCATCACTAAAACATGCCCACTGCACATACCCATACACCCCCCTAAACCATCATCACACAAGCTCCCAGACAGGAATGCCAGCACTGGGGTACACGGTCACCCACCCATTGCACACCATGCCACACACAGATGCAATAATCATGCCTTTCCACCCCTGCAGGACCCCTACCCAACGTAACCAGACAGGAGGGTCCAGACATGTCCACTCCACCCACAGAAAAGGGCCCACAGTGATGACAGCACCTCTGTCCAACTGGATCTAGATGACCAGCACGGACCATCGGGGACCTCGGGACAGTCGGTTCCCCTCACCCAGTCACAGGCCACCACAGACCTTCCCCCCTCTGGAAACACCAGCACAGCACCCACCCAGCGGGCCCATACCTCGGTCCCCAGGACACGTCAATCAGCTGTGTGTCCACCACTACAGGGAACCCAGGATAACCCACCACCCCAACAACAACAGGGACTTGGGGGCAGTGGCAGTGGGCACACGGTCCAGGGGACGAGGCCCAGGAACACAGTGGAACTGGGAGGGCTGCTGTGCGACAGGGGCAGACAGGCCAAGGGAACCCACTCTCCACGAGGTCCTCTTCTCCATCAAGGGAGCATACTACCACTCCCAGGAGACGATGGCAACGGTACTGGCCAAGTTTCAGGAGACCCAGCGCATGCAGGAGGAACAGTATATGGGCTTCAGGGAGGAACTCAGAACCATCAGCTCCACCCTGGGCACCATCGTAGTGGTGCTGAAGGAACTACTTAACACCAGGAGGGACACTGTGGCTCTCCAAGGGGCCCCTGACACTAGCATAGACGATGAACTGCACACCACCTCCGCCGGCGCTAGTGGACAGGATGCCCCGCCACAGGACCACCACTCCAGCACCCCACCTCCTGCAGACGGAGAACCACCCCGCAAACGGTCCCTGAGATCCAGGAACGAGACATAGCACGATGCCAAGACCCCCGCCAAGAAATGAAACCACCCTGATTTTCATCCCACTGTCCCACTTTGTCACCCTGTCCATAATTAAACTGCCCCAGCTCCACTTCCTATGCCATATGGGCAATGCACCTGTGAGACTGATAGACTGGACTCTGCCATGAACACTCCTCCGCCATCACCCCTCACCATTTAACTTCCCCCTCCAATATTTTTCATTTAAATAAACACACCTAATGCACAAAACGATCTGGAGTCTGTCTGTGATTTCGAAATAGTGTATTTGCAATTACAGTGACAAAATGTTCTTGAAATAGTAATGTCAACATACCTATGTCCCACAGCTCTAGTCCATGAGGAATCTAAGCAGATGACACACGTTGGGACCCACATCAGTGAAACCGTAAGGGAAAGTGACAACTCAGTGACCATACACTGGGTGAAAACGACAGACAGTAGAGAGGCAGTAGTGTAAAAGTACATGTAGTAGGCAGGAATGTATTCTCACCTGTGTTTCACTGGAAATATTGCTGGATCACTGAGTCCCTGTTTTGCATGTCTTCTTCCTCTGCTTCATCCTCATCACTGTCCACAGGCTCCACAGCTGCCACAACCCCGCCATCTGGACCATCCTCCTGCAGAAAAGGCACCTGTTGTCGCAAAGCCAAGTTTTGAAGCATACAGCAGGCCACGATGATCTGGCACACCTTCTTTGGTGAGTAGAATAGGGATCCACCTGTCATGTGGAGGCACCTGAACCTGGCCTTCAGGAGGCCGAAGGTCCGCTCGATCACCCTCCTAGTTCACCCATGGGCCTCATTGTAGCGTTCCTCTGCCCTGCTCCTGGGATTCCTCATTGGGGTCAGTAGCCATGACAGGTTGGGGTAACCAGAGTCACCTGCAAATGGCGAGGGACAACTGTTAGACACACACTAATCTGTAGGGATAACCCCAGACAACCATTCCCACTGTCTTGCTTCCAGGGGCTCACCCACTTGCAATGAAATGGAGCACTGATGGCACCTGCACTTGAGGGGGGATTCCTGTGGGATGGCGGATTGCTGACATCAGGTCTGGCTCCAAATGGGTACACAGTTCCTGGATTGTGGCACGGTCAAACCTGTAGTTGATTATCAAATGTCTTTCATCCATTCTCGACAGGTCCACCAGCAGTCGGTAGACCGGAGGATGCCGCCATCTCCTCACATGTCCCAGCGAACGGTGCCTATGAAGGATAACAGCGATCACAGAGTCAAACAACTCAGAGGTACGTACCCACAGTTTACCCAGAACACCAATCATACACAAAAGGTGGCCTGTATGTGTATTGAGACTAGGCCTAGGTATGTGTGACGCAGTGGGAAATTAGGCCATGTGGGCCCCTGAAATGGCGGCTGCCTGACCTCTAAAGTGGGACAATGGGATGTGAGGTAACTGCGCTGGCGTTGTACACCGTCGCGGTAGGCAGTCGGAGACCGTGGCGCAATGCTGCATTGGTTAACATTGGACCCCATGGGTCCCAGGAGCCAATGACGAGGTACGCCGCGGACATGACCGCCATTTTCTATCTGTTGAATCACTCGATACCTGATCTTCGACAGGAGAGGACCTACACTGCAGGTGCTGCTGTGACCTCAGTCTGGAAGAGACAATGGCTCGTGCGTCTGGGGAAAGGGCTCCTCGGAGGAGTTGGAGAAGCTCGTTGATGGGGTCCTCCCCCAGTACACGCTACTCTACGGTCCTCCAGACAAACAGGTAAGTACACAGGGAGCATGTTGTATGGGCTATGCCTGTGTGGAGAGGGATGGATATAAGAAGGAAGGGGGCAGCATTCTGTGTGCATGAAAGACGGTGGGTGCATGTGCCACATGGCAAGGGTAGGGATGGGGGCCACTCACTTTGACGGTGCAGTTGGTAATGACTTCTCTTCTTCCCCTGTTCATTTCATGTAGGTCAGCGCCCACCAGAAGAATGATATTTGGCGTGCCATTGCCAAGGACGTCCGGACCCTGGGGGTCTACCACAGACGGAGCACCCACTGCCGGAAAAGATGGGAGGACATTCGCCACTGGTGCAAGAAGACGGCAGAGGCTCAGCTGGGGATGGCCTCCCAACGTGGGAGGGGTGCCCGTCGAACCATGACCCCCCTGATGTTCAGGATCCTGACAGTGGCCTACCCGGGGTTGGATGGGCGCTTGAGGGCATCACAGCAGACACAAGGGGGTGAGTACACTCTCATTCAGCTGACTTTGCGCGCAGTGGAGTTGTCTGGGTGGGGGAGGAGGGCTGTGGGTTTCCCTAGGCCAGGGCGAGTTCCGTAGGCTAGGCCCCTCCGTAAGGCATGGCCCTGTGGCCCCCCACCCCACCTCTGTAGAATGCCAAGTACAGCTATTCATGCACCTGTGTCATCTATGTGTGCAGATGTCGTCCATAGCCTTGTAGGCCATTTCCCAGGAATTGCACTGTAGAGCCCAGGTGCGCAGCGTAGTTCAGGGGGCTTCTGTGTCTGTCTTGTCCGCCAACGCCAACGCCGATTGTGCGTCAAAATTTTTGACGCATATTCGGCGCAAACAGAGTATAAATATGCCCCCAAATTATTTACTGCTGGCCTGTTGGCGGTCTTACCGCCGCTTTAACACCAACCGCCAGGGTTGTAATGACCACCATAATGGTCTAAGTGCATTTTGCGGTGCAAAAAATGAGTTACAAAGGTACTGTGCAAGCCCAAGTTCTATCCTCACCGCAGCCAACCAATGTTAGAAATGGGGTTTCTGGTTGGCTAGGGTATGCACCTAAGCCAGGCAGAACCCACCCACTATAGTCAGGGCAAGGGAGTTACACGTCCAAGATAAACCCTGCTCACCCCCTTGGTAGCTTGGCACGAGCAGTCAGACCTAACCCAGAGGCAATGTGTAAAGCATTTGCACAACACACACAACACAAGTGATGCAAGATATACACCACAAAGTAAACACAACACTGAGCTATGTAAAAATAAACGGTATTGCACAAAACATAATTAGAGCAAACATTACATGTCAGTCATACCCTGCTACCTTAGCAGCTGTCAGAACGTTACACAAGTTACTAATACTCTGCAAGACTAAGCAGTTGTCACATTAGAACACATAATTACTCAGGATTTTGCAACATAAGCAGTAGTCAGGAATTACAGTAAATAATTGTATGCACTTGTCATAAACACATCATAAATATCCATATTAAAAACATTATAGCACATATGGCAAGACAGAAAGAAAATATCATGTTGGTTATACAAGTTACTAGTACTCTGCAATGCCCCTAAGAGGGACATGGATCAAATCGATACTTTGTGAAAAAAGTACCTGTTCTTGGTGAAAGAGGCACTTCCAGTGCTAAGAAGATGAATGGGGGGCCCCCAGCGCTCCTATGCGTGAAGCGGGGGCCACGTGTTATTCCTGGGGAGAGGGGTGGTCTACACCCTCTCTGTTGTGGGAAACGGGCCCCTCCTGGGGCCTGCAATCTCTGCCCCCCCCGGGCCTGCACTGTCCCTCCAACAAAGGGGGAGGGCCAAAATAATGCCCACTAAACACCAAGGCCCACCTTGGGAGCCGACAAATGGAGGCCTGCAATGCGGGGCCTCCGTCGAGGTGTTGGCCCTGCCCGCGAACACCACAAACCAAAGGAGGTTTTTGTTGGGGCAGGGGGAGCCTCCGATGAGCTTTCCTTTGTCCCCTGCCTGTTCAGAGAACAGAGAGGGCTCCAGTGGGGTGGGGGGGGGAGCCTCGGACGAGGCTTCCTTCCCAGCCCAAAGTTTTCTTTTATCTTACTCTGCCTGCAAGGCTGCGGCAGTGTGCAGGCACCAAAGCAGGTGCCTGCTTGTGCAGCGGGGGCACCTCTACGAGTGTGCTTCGCCCCAGGGGCACGATAGGAGTGCGCTTACTCCTTTCTGTTAATCAGTGGTGCCCTTGGGGACCCAGGGACAGCGCATTTCGGACGCACTCAGCAATCTTCTTGATGCCTGTGTCTTCGAGCGCGGGGACCTGCAAGTAAGCCCCCCGGTTGCGGCCGTGAATCTACCTGCACGGCAATGCACTTGGTAGTACTGGGGACACGAAGGGAAATCGCTCTCCAAGCGCTTTATGAGGAGTTGTAGCACTCCTAGTGCTGTTGTTAGTTACAGGGGTCATGGGCCACAGTGCCCTGCCACTGGGGAGCAGAGTTCCAGGAAAAGGCACACAGGTGAAGGGGCCCAGCAACAGGCCAGCACAAAGAGGATGCAGCAGGTGGCAAGTCCTTTACAGTGACCACGCAGGTCACAGGTCAGCACAGCAGTAGCAGTCCCTGGCGGTCCCTGGTGAGTCATTCCAGCATTTCTGTGTCCAGTTCCAAGTTGTGCCAAAGAGTCTCTCAAGAATGTGCAAATTGTGGGGAACATTCCCCTGTACTTATACTTAGTTTGCAGTGTCTCTTACAATGAGAAAGAGAGGGGGTTCCAACCAGTTAAAACTGGTTCTGGGAGTGCCCCTTCTCTCCTCCAGCACAGGCTCCAAACATCAGTGAGGGGTAAACAACCCTATTGTGCGAGGCCAGGACACAGCCTTTACAAATGCAGTTGTGCCCCGCCTCTCCCTTCTCTCAGCCCAGGAGGACTATACAATATGTAGGTGCACCTCTGTGACAACTTCACTCTCCCTGTGTACAGGCTGTCTGAAAAGTATGCACAAAGCCCCAACTGTCAGTCTGCCCAGACGTGGATTGGAGTCAAGCAGCAAAAACACCAGAGTCATAAGCACAGATAAATGTGCACTTTCTAGAAGTGGCATTTCTGTAACAGTAATAAAAAAATACACCTACACCAGTAAGCAGCATTTCTCATCACTATCACAACCATACCAAACATGCCTACGCTACCCCTCATAAATCAGACAATACCCGTTACACATAAAGCAGGGCATTTCTAATGCAATCCTATGAGAAGGCAGCACTTACAGCAGTGAGACACCAAGTTAGACTGTTTGTCACTACCAGGACAGGCCACGCAACCTGGCACATGTCCTGCCTTTTACATACATGCCACCCTCCCCATAGGGCTAGCTAGGGCATACCTTAGGGGTGACTTACATGTAGTAAAAGGGGAGTTCTGGGCCTGGCAAGTAAATGTAGATGCCAGATCCCTGTGGCAGAAAACTGTGCACATGGCCCTGCACTAGCAGGCCTGAGATAGGTTTGAAAGACTACTTCAGTGGGTGGCGCAAGCAGTGCTGCAGGCCCACTAGTAGCATTTAATTTACAGGCCCTGGGTATAGGGATACCACTTTACAAGGTACTTATAGGTAAATTAAATATGCCAATTAGGTATAAGCTAATCATACCAGTTTTACAAGAGACAGCACACGCACTTTAGCACTGGTTAGCAGTGAAAAAGTGCTCAGAGTCATAACGTCAGTCAACAAAAGTCAAAAACATAAGGAGGCAAAAGGCAAAAAGTCTCAGGAATTACCCTGTAAAACGGGTAGGTCCAACACCCTGTGTGTCTTGTTGGTCCTCAAATTCTGCACTGTCATGTCCTTCCACTCCTGCCACCGACTCAGCCGGGATGACTGAGCCCATTTTCTCCTCCAAAGATATCAGCTCCTCCTAGACTCTGGTCCTCCTCCTCCACCAGTGCGCATTGCTGCCTTCAAGTTGCTGGCCAGTTTCTCCTCAGTCCTGCACCTGTAGTCATGAAAGCGCTTCTTGCAATCAGTCACTGCCCTCTTGACTGTTGCTTTTTTCCAGTATGGACTTCCATATGTCCTCTTTCTTCCCTAATGGCAATTATGAGGTTACAAAGAATTGATGTTCATGTTTTCTCACATCTGTTACTAGTAAGTGGTTCTCCTCATCACTGAACTTCATCTTCCTCTTCCCCCGAGAGTCTGCCTGAACATCCTGGCTGGTGCTGGGTTTGTTGGACTTTTACCATGGTTTCTGCTGTCTGCTGCTTGCTCCATCTGTTTGAAAGTCGAAAACTTTTTTGGCAATGTTTAACTTTTTATAAGATTTCAGGTGCATTCCACACTCAAAAGTGAGGCAAGGCTGATATGTGTGGCTTTATGTGCCGCTAAACAGTCCTGCATCACTTTTGCAGCATAACCTTCAAGACACCCATGGATGCTTCACTTTTTTTGATGCAGCCTGGGACCTTACACCATGGTGTGCCATGTTGTAAATGTGACGCACCCATGGCATAAGAAACTCTTGTACCAAAGCGCAAGTTATTTTAACGCATTGCTGCCACAACATAGCAATGCACCACTTCTTGTAAATAGGCAATACCTATTCGTACTGCACACCGATCATAGACCATTACAATCGTTGATGACTATAAAGGGAGAGAATCATCAGTTGTTTAGATAGTCTATTTCTATGCAAGGGTAAAATTTTGTAATGGAGCATTTAGAGTCAGAATAAGCCACGTGAATGCTGATGACTTTCCCACAGGTTTTACCAATCACCCAACCTCTCCAGGTTAGGAGTAGATTTGGGGTATTCTGATCTGGGAGGAGCATTTGTTGGTACAGAAAAGTCCTCTGCATTGTAACAGATGTGTGCCCCTGCCCTGAGTGCCCAACCATACTGTTGCCTGGTCCCTAATGCTGATTCCTTCGTTCAAGGCAAACACAGATCATGCGTGTGCACCAGTACATAGGCCTAGCTCGCAGATTGAGGTCATGCTGTACAAGGAGAGGTACCCAAAGTGCTACTATCATTAGATGGAAGTCTACCACCTTCACAAAGAGCTAATCAGCAAAAGCGTGGAGGTGTTAGTGTACAGTGTAGTGACCTTTTTATCCTGTGTCACTGGAGTGAGGCCACAGGCTCACTCACCTTTTTAAAAGTTACACTGCTCTGTGCTTAACCCACCCTTTGCCTACATCAGGTAGATATGAATTGCTGCATAGCTTAGGAGTAGTAGTTCTGCAATAGTAGTATGTGTGCAGTACAGTAAGGATGCAGCTGTGCTGGGCTGTACCACTGTGGTCAGAGGACAACATCACATGAGAGATGTAGTGCTGTTCAGGTGCCCAGACAGCATGTACAAGGTGTATGTGTGCTTGGGTGAAGTGGTTGAAGAATTTTGTACCGGACATAGTGAGTATGCATGCTGTGAGTGTATGTATTTTGCAATCAATAACACATCCTAGTGAAAGATGGGAAATCTTAAGTGCTGGACAGTGATCACAGACTGATTGTGTGTGCGAGATGCATGGGTATATTTGAGGGTACAAGGCACAGAGGTATTAGTGCTGAACAGTAAGTTTACTGAGAGTATACACTAAGTAAATGTTCCTGAAAGGGTACATGGTTTGGAGCTCTCTAGGTTCCACTTTGAGATGCTCAGGCCTGCCTGTGGAAGACATGAGGAGGGAGTAAATCCCCCAGAAAGATTTATGGATTGCTGCATTTCTGTGATCTGGTTGGTAACACACACTGGTGGGAAGAAAGAGACTCCCTTTAAAGCACAAAAGACTGCTCTTTGACTTAGTTATTGGGAACACACATTGGCGGTAAGAAAGACACTCCCTTTGCATCACAAAGGACTGCTCTTTGACTTAGTGATATGTTATGAGGTAGGGGCCTAGACACATCTCAGAAAGGGAGATAGGGCTGAGAGGAGATTCATAAAGAGTAGGGCTGGGGCTTCGGGGAATAACTTATTGATTAACATATCATTGTGGCTGACAGCCAGGTGTGAATTCCCATGAATTATGTAACGGACAATCAGCTTCTGAGTTGTGCCTACTGTGACAGACATCTTTCATGATGGAAGATGAAAAGGAGAAGTGCCTACTTCAAAAAAAGCAGATTCCCAATCATAATACTTTAAAGACAAAGGCCCTAAATAACATTTGGTGTCTTTAAAAGGAATATAAGAAGGGAAGGTTTGAGTCAACAAAAATGTGTTATCTACAAACCAACCAGACGGGCTGTATGAGAAAAGGAGGCTCTACAAGTCTTCAGCCTGTGACCAGGACTGCGGGAAAAGGCCTTCAAGTCTATCTGCTGGGAGACAGGAATATGGAAAGTGGATTATTGGTAAGAGCAGGTAAGTACCTCCACTTAGAAATATGCCTCTAACCTCCACAAGGTCCAGTTAGGTCTCAATAAATTAATCCTAGCTCATCCCTTGGTAGCTTGGCAATGAGCAATAAGGCTTGACTTAGGAGACAAAGGCCCTCATTATGACATTGGCGGTAAATTCCGAACACCGCTGTGGTGTCTGCCGCCAAATACCTCCGCGGAGGTGAACACCCGTCCGCCAGATAATGACACATACAAACAAAATCAACAGAAACCAGCCACAACCACAAATCCGTCACACCCACCGAATGTGATAAGCTGTCAGAACGAGCACCCATACTGTTATGCCACAAAAACCACGCCCTCCAAATAATGATCCACGAATCACCGCAGTGGACATTCAACAGCGGTAAACTATTGGAAGTGCACACCACCAAGGTGGGAAGGGCCACCCAAATACAAAACAATACAAGATTGTCCAGAACAAAAAAAACAACCCTGACACAAATACACACACCTCACACACCCACCAACAGCACTACAAAACACACCCCATCAATATTTACTAACCTTTGCAAACATGAGAAGACCGCCACACCTTGCCACATCAATCCCAGAGACAACTACACACACATACCACAACTACCCATACATCCGTCACGCACACCACATCACACACCCCGCCACATCACACATCACCCTCTGCACAACACAACACACACACCACACAACACTCATGTCCCTCAAAGGTACCCCCGTTTCACTGATGAGGAGCTGCGGGTCATGGTGAAGGAAATAGTCAGGGTAGAGCCACAGCTGTTTGAAGCACAGGTAGAGAAGATATCCATTGCCAGAAAGATGGAGCTGTGGCAGAGAATCGTGGACAGGGTGAACGCTGTGGGACAACATTCATGCAAAAGGGAAGACATAAGGAAGAGGTGGAACGACCTACAGGGGAAGGTGCATTCCATTGCAGCAAGGCACCAGCTCCCCATCAGCAGGACTGGCAGTCGACCCCCACCTTCTCCCCCACAGCTGACAGCATGGGAGGAGAAAGTCTTGGCAATGCTGCATCATGAGGGACTCACTGGAGTAGCAAGAGGACTGGACACTGGTGATTCACCTTTAACAACGTATCACTCCCCTTACCTGCATGCCATCTCACCCCCTCACCCTGACTTCCTTGACCCCACTCCATCCCACACAGAGCTCCACCCAAATTACCACACCTAAATTTCAACCCCTGCATACCATACCCACTGCAAGCACATCCCTCCCAGCTCTGCATGCACACCCACCAGCAATGCATGCAGAGCATGGAGAACTACCAATCCCACAGTACATCTCTGTACACAACCAAAGGTGGGAGCCCAACACCAATAACAGCAAAATGCCAGAAATGATTGTTTATGTGCGGGAAGGTGTCCTTTCCTGCACATAAACAATCACATGAAAATTACACTTTGGCACTTCCGTGTGTGTGCTGCATTGTGCATCACACACAGAAGTGCCAAAGAGCCATTAGTGATTGTTTTTGCGCAGGAAGGGACACCTTCCCACACAGAAATAATCACACCCTCCAACACAGACATCCTTGCACGATGGTGCAAGGATGACTGAGTTGGCAGCTAAATTTAGTACCAGCACAGGAGGAAACACAGGGGATGCGCTGCATTCCCTTAAATACAGCACATCCCTGCATTTCTAAAGTGGCGCAGCACGGCACTGCCAATTTTGACGCAGCATCACCCTGTGCCACATTTCTTTAAAACTGGCCCTCGGTGTGTGAGGGCCAAATTGTGCAGCATGCAGCACACCACAATAATCTTGCAGACCTTCTCAGGGGAGTAGCATAGAGATCCACCTGTCAAATGGAGGCACCTGAACCTGGCTTTCAAGAGACTGAAGGTGCATTCAGCAATCCTCTTGGTACGTGCATGACCATCATTGCATCTGTTCTCAGCCCCTGATCTCGAACTCCTAACAGGGGTCAAGAGCCAGGTCAGAGTTGGGTAGCCAGAGTCACCTGGAAGAAGTGAGGGGCACACATTAGCCTTGCACAATGGCATGGGGTATGACTCCTGTAGACATACACAGACTTACATTAGGTGGGGACTCATGCTCCTCTATGAGCCACACTCTGTGCCTCTGTAGTCGTGCCATCAGTTGTAGGATGCTGCTATTCCTCAGGACAAAGGCATCATGCACATTTCCAGGATACTTGACAGTGACGTGGGAGATGTACTGGTCAGCAAGGCACACTATCTGGACATTGAGAGAGTAGAAACTTTTCCTATTCCTGTACATCTGTTCATTGGCCCTGGGAGGGACTAAGGCAATATGGAGCCCGTCAATGTCCCCAATCACATTTAGTATTTGTACTATTGCACAGAATCCAGCCTTCAAAGAGGGGAAATCATCAACTTGGGAGAATGTGATGTAGCTGCACATGTGTTTGAGCAAGGCAGCCAAAACCCTTCCAAGCACAATAGAGAACACTGGCTCTGGCATTCCTGCAGCCGAGCCCACAGTCACCTGGAAAGAACCTGTTGCCAGGAAATGGAGCACTGAGAGAACCTGTACAAGAGTGGGAATTACTGTGGTGCAACGGATAGCAGGTAGCAGATCAGATGCCAATCCTTCACACAGCTCTGTGTTTGTGGCCCTGCCCAGTTGATAAGTGAGTATGACCTGCCTGTTCTCCAGAATAGCCAAGTCCACAAGGGGTTTGTACACGGGTGCTTACCTCCTCCTCCTATTCCTCCACAGTGGTTGGTACCTAAGTGAGCCAAAAAGATAAAGGGTGTGACAACAAGACCTATGGACACACAACATCATAGTACACTGAGCATGTATATATGTTGGACACTAGAACTGTCTAGGAGTGTATAGCTGACACCAATGACGCACATTTAAATTCAAAACATGAGTACTAGCAGTAGGAAATGGCAACCGCCTGACCTGTATGTAGGGACAAGTGAAAGTGACCTCACTTCGCCGGCGTTATGCGTCATGGCAGAAGGCGGTCTGTACCGCCATGCAATTCTTCATTGGCTCACACAGAGCTCTATGGAGTACAGGAACCAATGATGATCAATGCCTGCGGTGACGGTGTTCACTGCTGCGGACGTGCCTGCCATTTTCTTTCTTCTACTTCACTTGATTCCTGACTTTCCACTGGACTACATCTCCACTGTGTGTGCTGCTGTGACCTGTGTTTGGAACCTGTCATGGCCTGTGGAAAGGGCCCCAGCCTTCACGTCGGAGGAGTTGGAGAGGCTCGTGGATGGGGTCCTACCCTTGTATGGGCATTTGCATGGGCCTCCAGACCAACAGCTGAGTACATCATGGGTCCGTTGCATGCAACATGCCTGCATGTCGATGTATGTGTGTGCTGGCAGTGTATCTATTGGGGGGTATGGCTGCAGGCAATGTGAATGAAGAGGTATGGATAATGTGTGTGCCTGATGAGGGGCAAATGCAGTATGTAGGTCATATGTGTTACAGGCTGGATTGTATGGTTCATGGTATTCTTCTGTCTGTGTTTCCTCTGCAGGTCAGTACCGATCAGAAGAAGGGGTTGTGGCATGCCATCGCCAAAGGACATGTGGACCCTGGGGTCACCAGCGAAGCACCCACTGCAGGAAACGGTGGGAGGGCCTGAGACGCTGGGCCTGGAAGGCCGCGGAGGCCCAGCTGGGGATGACCTCCCAACGAGAAAGGGGTGCCCGTTGGAGCCTAATTCCCTAATGGCCTGCCTATTGTTGGTGGCCTACACAAAGCTGGATGGGCGCTTGAGGGTATTACAGCAGCCACAAGGGGGTGAGTAAAGTGTGTGTGATATTCATTATTTGTTGCCTGGCATGGGATTAGGGTGCAGGGTTCTAGTCAGTGGATGCCCCAATATGCCTGCTCAGACATAGCTGCGTGGTCCTGCTTAGGTATGGAGGGAAGTATGCATATTTGGAATTGCTAGGTAGCTAGCTTGCCATGGTAGACAGGGCTTAGTTGGTCCCTGTAGGTGTGCAGATGGAAGCGTTTGGGTCCTACATGCTGTAGTACCTAGCCAACGGTGTGCCACTATGGTCCATACTGCCCATTCGTAGTCCCAGTGAGTGATATTGATGTGTATGCCATCTGTGTTGCTGGTGCTGTAATTAACCCTGTGCTCCCTTTCCTCCCCTCCTCTCCTTTTGTCATCCTGTCCATGTGTGCATTAGCATCATCTGGCGAAGGAGCAGGGGCACCTGCGAGAGAGTGAGCTGCAGCCCACGGGACCCAGGAGGCAGAGTCCACAGATGCCGAGGGGACCAGTGGGATGGAGGGCGAGGGGAGCACCAAAGGGGATACAGAAACTCTGATTCCTCCTCCGGTGGAAGCTCAGGTCCCTTGTGGTGGTGGACCCCTCTGGGACCACCCCATGAACTTCATCTTCTGTCAACCCCCCATACCAGTACTGCCCTCCCAGAAGCCCCCTACTGAGTTGCCTGTGCCTGCTCACCCAGGAGGGTGGGCACCTCCTTCACTCCAGGCACCTCAGGCCCTGCCCCAGTCAGCCCTGTGCCATCAGTGAAGAGGCCATTGACCTCCTGAGATCCATCTCTGCAGGGCAGTCAACCATAGTGAATGCCATCCAGGGGCTGCCATCCCGGATACAGCAATGCAATGCCTTCCTGGAGGGCATTCACAGTGGCTTGGCGGCCCTACAGAGATAATTTCAGGCTCTGGCCTCCTCTCTGAAGGCAGCCAGTGTCCCTGTTTCTTCTATCCCCCCTCCAACTACCTCTTCCCAGTCCCTGTCTCCTCTCCCCAACCCATCCCATACACACATTCTGAAAAGCATGCACCCAGAACAACAGACAGGACTCACACAGACAAACAAAGGCACCACACTTCACTCCAGAAGCACACACACAGCCAACACACAGATGCACACACAACATCAGCCACTGCCTCCGCTGTCTCCTCCTCCTTCTCCCTCACAGTTACATCAGACATCACATCTGCACGCACAGCATCAGTTGCACCTGCACAGCCTTGCCCACAGTTACCACAACAGCAGACCCACAGACATACACCCCACACACCACATGAGCAGTCACCACCATCACCACCTCATGCAGCACACCCACCTCACTTGCAGACACCACCACAATATCCATCCACACATCCTGTTTGACCTGCCCCACCCTGTCTGCCCCTCCAAAGACATACAAATGCTCCCACTCAAACCCTCAAAAGCCATCCACCTCACTCATCACACTGTCCATACACCTGTACCCAAGTCCAGCACACCTCCTCCTCCTACAAGCAGACCTTTTACCTCCGCTCCCATACCTCCTCCCACATCCCACCCCACTGATCCTAAGAAGCTTTTCCTTTCCCTCCTTGACCTCTTTCCTCCCCCACCCCGGTCCTGCCCGTAAGAGGAACCGACTCCTGTTCCTCCCTCTGTACACTGGCTAGTGGAAGGGGCCTGCTCGTGTGCTGTGTACTCCTGCCACTAAGATGAAGAAGTGTGACACTCCGGCCCCCTGTCCCAAGGCCATTCCTCTGCCCCCAAGCCGGAAGGGCAAGGACCCCCCCTCCCAAACCCAAGCCCAAGGACCCCTGTGTGAAAAAGAAAGACCCACCACCCACCCACACACCCCTACCCCAGGAGGTGCCTGCCAACCGTTACCATGATTCCCCTGCCCAGTGAAGGGACTTGGCTGTCAGGAGTAAAGTTTGGCCTTGGACATTACCCTGACATTAGACTGGACAATGGCCCTTTGTATTTAGTTGCCTCAATTGCTGTGGGCACAGGTCCTACAAAATAAAGAGGTTGCACCTAAGGTATGTGTCCTAGTTTTCTTTACTTCTGGCTAATGCTGCTGTTGTTCACACTGCAGATCGTTCTGGGTGTGTGGTGTGTGTGTATGGTGTGTATTGTGTGTGTGTCACTCTCCCCTCCCACCCCTCCCATGTGTGTTAGGCGGCTGTACTCACCATCATAATCTTCGTCGGTACTGGTGCTCCTGGACAGCCATGGCGTGGTACAGCATCAGGAAGATTTCCAGTCCAGTTCCATGGCAGCCGTGGACTCCTGTTTGTCCCTGGAGGTGAATGTCTCCTTTTATCTGTTGTGTTTCCACCAGGATTTGGTGGCATTGCTAACACCCTGGAAATCCTGGTGGTCTGCCATGTCACAATATGGTGGGCGGATCCTTGTCTTCCGCCTGCCCGGAGATAGCTACCGCAGTGTTTAGTCATCATACTGCACTGGCTGTTGGGGTGGTAAATTAGCAGTCTATTGGAGGAATCACCGCCATGGTCATAATTTGGCAGTCATTACCACCGGCCTGTCGGCAGTGCTACCACCATTGCTGGTGTGGCAGTCAGATGACCTCCAATATCATAATGACCACCAAAGTGTGCAAAGCATTCAAATATCACAAAACAGTAATAAAATAAAACACAGGAAACTGTTTAAAAATACAAACCCAATTTCTTATAATAGGAAATATTTTTATCTTCAATTTGACACCAAAACAAATAAAATTAGATAAGGTGAACCAGAGATATTAATTTGTAAAGAATTAGGGGCTCATTATGACATTGGCGGTAAATAACGCCTACCGCTGCGGTGACAGCCGCAAACATACCGCCAGGGAGGCTACCATCCGTCCGCCATATTATGAACACTGCCTGACTTCCGCCATAATAAGGGTGGAAATCCGGCAGTGCTCATGGTGGTGGACTGTGGTAAGCTGGCGCTGCTAACACCAGCACTGCCCCGCAGGAAGGACTCCACCAGCCGTATTATGAACAGTAATACAGCCTGGTGGTGATGGCGGTTGCAGTGCCCCTTCTTGTTCCCTGCCAGACAACCTCCTCACCAGACAAGGTAAGTCAGGCATCCGACAGGGGAAGGGGAGGGGGGGTGGAAGGGTGTGGGGTGTTGTGTGTCTGTGTGTCTGAGTGTGTGCATGAATGTGTGAGTGTGTTTGTGAACGCATGTGTGTGTGTTGTCTTATTTGTGTGGTTGTATGCATGTGAGTGAATGCGTATAGGAATGGTGTGGTGAGTGCGTGTCTGAATGTCAGTGTGATTGTGTGTAAGATTGTGTGTGAGTATGTCTGGAAGTATGCGTGTATTAATGCGTGTATGCCGTGTGTTTATGAATGCATAAATGCCAATGTAAGTGAATGGGTGTATGCGTGGTGTGTGTGGGTGTCTGTGTGCTCGTATACAGGGAGGGGGTGAGGGACACTGTGACTGTAGTAGGGGTGGAGGAGGGGTGATGTGTGTGTGTGTGGCTATGGAGGGTGGGGTCAGATTGTGGTGTGTGCGTGTCTGTGGGTATATGCATGTAAGGGGGTGGGGTTGAGTGGGTGGATCGAAGGGGATGGGGGGTGAGTGAGTGGATCGGTGGTTTAGGGGTTGTCAGTTTGTGTATTGGGGTGGGAGGGATGAGTGAGTTTGGATGGAGGGGGTGGGGGTGTCAGGTGAGTGTTGGGGTATGGGGGAGCCCTGTCACAGTTAGGGCCTGCTGCTATGGTTTTTGTGCCATTGCTAACACCACAGAAACCATGGTGGTAGGCCGGTTCATAATGCCATGGCCAGTACTATGTCGGCCAGGCTGGACAGACATCTCCAGCCCGGTGGCTTAGCAGCCAACCCGCCAATCTCATAATGTGACGGTATTACCACCACATTAACTCTGGCAGTCAGAAGACCGCCAGGGTCATAATGAGGGCCTTAATGTTGTATAGTGCATAGAAACTAAAAGCGCCACTTGGGGCAACTGGTCGCACCTCAACCGGGGCAAAGTCAAATTTTAAGGCTGACCACGATGGAGCCCTGCTCGACTTCAGCAAGCGGGAGGCCTGGGTCAAAAGTTTACCTTGAGACTTCGTCTTGAAGATTTTCTTCAGCGGGTCGAAGTCACCAATCAGATCCGACCTCCCTGGAGCACTCTTCGGATATGCGTTGCAAGAGACCTATGTGAAGAATTCTAAGTTTAGAGTTAGATGATTTTTCAGGAAGGAAATCTTCATCCAGGCTGAAGTGGAATCTTGATCCGATGTCCCTGTCGCCCTCCTCAAATACTCTGCATAGGAAGTCCTCACCAACTTTTTGCGTTTGCACTTTGTCACCTTTTTGGAGCTTTTTCCTACTGATGGCTGTCGACACTCCAGAGCAGGCCGATTTCAAAGCAAAGTCATTGGATTGCCTTTTCAGGAGCTCCTGGTGAAATCCAGGAAGTCTGGGGCTCTGGAGATTTTCAGCGGGACGAACCTGCAAGTCAGGTTAGGTCACTGTGGAGGTAAGCCTGCTTGACTCACCGCAGCGGGTCGGTCCTGTTATGGAGCTTTATACCAAAGGTTCTCCAAACTTCTGGATCTTCTTCCAGAAGGTCTTGGAAGGTTCTTTAGGAGTCCACAGCTCACCCCAAGGTTCCAGAAGCTCTGAGTTGCAACTTGAGGGTTAGGACTCCAACTTCCAGAATGCACCTGGCTCAAACTCCAGAATGACAACTGGCCAGTAGTCAGCTGGTCAGTTACTTCAGGATTTGATGCAGGGGACTCTGGTTAGCTATTTATCACCTGTAGCAAACAGGGGACACCCTTCTTAAACCAGTTGAAGCCAGGCAGAGTCCTCTTTGTGGTGAAACCAAGTGTATAGCTGGTGTAGTCCTTCAAAGTGCAGTGTCCAGGTGCAGGGCAGGGGTCCAGCAGGGTAGTCCTCCTTCTTCTTGTCTTGTTCCTGGTAGGGACCTGAGGTGTGGGTGCAGCTCTGCCAACTTTATCCTTGCTCCTGGCGTGAAAAGCAGGGGGGTCAACTATCCAATCATAGGTAGGCCGCTACCCCTTTAGATGACCACTTCCTGGGAAGTGTGGTAAAATTCAATCCCAGGGACCAACTTTCCTTAAAAATCCAAAATGACAGAAACTGAATTCTGGAGGTTAGGTCTGGCTGAGCCCACCCACTGGAGTGGCTAAAAAACTTTAACACACCCCTCTCTGCCCTCTCCTGATCTAATCAAGAAGGCACTTGGTTGTCTGTGTATGCAGGAAATGGGGGGGGGGGTCTTAAGCAGCTCCAAAGGTCCTTCCCTCCTTTGAATACCAGTTCTGCTGATCTACCCCATCATGTTTCACCATCTTCTGGGGCAGATCTCCTCACCCAGGCACTTCCTTTTTTTCAGCCCAGGCTACTTCACACTTCATCAAGGCAGCCTGGCCAGGCTTCCAGAGGCTGGCTAATCAGAGTTGAAGTTGGCAACTTTCAGGTACAGTTCTAAAACTCTATCCCTGAACTAGTTATATTAAATTCAACAATGGCAAGTTGTTGCATTTATTATAATAATCAGTTTGATATCAAATGTTTAATATCTGGCTCCTATGGGGACTTTATTACTTAAAATAAAGTTTCCCCGTTTTAGCTATGGAGACCATTTACTACAGTAAGGGAAAACAAATTTGGCTATTTTACCTCACCAGGGTTTAGAAAACAATTTTCATAAGGTCCCGGCTTATAATTACATAGCACCCAGCCTTAGGGGCACTTAGGGCACACCTTTTACATGTAAAAATAAGGTAGTTTAAGACTTTGTACTTTTAATTCCAAAGTCGAATGTGCATGTAACTTTAGTTCAAAAACAGCCATCAATTCAGGTCTGCTTTTAAAATGACACTGAGCACCTCAGCAGTGCACCTATGGGGCCCAACCATATACTAGGGACTTATATGTAGGTTGATACTGCCATTTATAATTAGCCTAATTTGCATATCCACTTTACACGGAGCACTGGCCCTGGGACTGATAAGCAGTGCCCAGGGTTCAGCCAAGAGTCAGTAACCACCAGTATCTGTCCAAAATGTTTGGGGTTAACCAGGGCAAAAAGGAGGACTTTCCTACACAGGACATCACAAGGGACACAAAGCTCACCTGCCAATGATCCTGGAGCACCATTGTCTTCTTGCTTGCCAAGGCCAGTGTGTCCTGTGAAGGAGAGGAGAGTGTTGGAGAGAATGAGGCCGGGGGGGGGAGCCCTGCACAAGGATTTCATGAGCGAGGTGTGAGGCTGTACATTGATCAGCGCATTGCTGTGTGCAGTATCAGCTCGGCAACCCTTGTATGCCGGCGAGGGCTTTGTTTTTTGAGCCATGTAGGAAGTGCTGAGTGGGAAGCGCAAAGCTACACCACTGCCCGCTGTGAGCCTGTATGCCAGAGGAGGTCTCCAGTCAACAGTGTCTGGGCCAGGGGTGCAGGAGCTGTGACTGCAGAGATCAGCGGCACCATATGCCAGAAGAGGCCGCTGTAGGGAAGGTGATCACCTAAGAAGAGTCCGTGCCCTCATCCTGACTACAAAGGAAGTACCACTTTGGTCTAGAGTTCAGGCCGTCACCCTGGGCTGAAGAAGACCTGATGTTACCAGTGATCTGCACTTGTTGATGACCCCGAGGTTCACCTGGACAGCACTGAGGGTGTCACATGCTTGTTGGAGCTCCAGTCAGGGGCTGAAGGATCACACCAGCATTCCTAGTCCTATTGGGAAGAGCAATTTGTCTTTTGTGTGCACCAAGCAGGAGCAGTTAGGATCACTGAAAGCCAAACAACAGCGCTGCTCAACAGGAAGAGCCTCCACCACTAGTTTCTGGTGCATCGATTGCAAGTGGCCCGACTGTGCTTTGCAAAATCTGGACGTGGGAGCGCATGATGAGAGGGCACCTTCTGCACCACTGAACACTGCCATACTGCAGGACCTGGTCTCACTGAAACTGGGCCTTTGGGGCCCCTGGGGTCTTGCAGCTAATGTGCTGCTGCACCATAGACACTTTTGACTAAGAACCTGATTTAGAGTTTGGCGGATGGGGTTACTCTGTCACAAATGTGACAGATATCCTGTACACCGAATTGTGACCCCATTATGTCCTACGAGAATCGTAATATGACAGATGGGTTACCTGTCACATTTGTCATGGAATAAACCGTCCGTCAAACTCCAAATCAGACCCTAAATTCCTAAAAGGTCAGAAGGGAGAACTCTTGAGTGCTGCCTAATAGTTTGTATTCCCTGATGAAGCCACCAGTAAATGGGGAATAACTCTGTACATACTACACAAAGGAGGGTGAGGCAGGGATTTAGCTGACAACTGCTAGAGGCCAGACTTCACGTGGGATTGTGCTGTGGTTTCTGAGTGTTGTATTCATGTGTAGGTTTAGAAATAAAATACTGTTTTTTCTTATAAACACAGGTAATTGGCTCGCATTGATATATTGTTCATACTGTTGCATTTGAGTTATGAATTGCGTTCACTGACCCGTATTTCCACCCCCACCCCCACCGAGGTAGCCTTGACTGCTCAACCACAGCCACCACTGAGAGTCAAGTGCAGAAGGGGTACTTGGCCCAGTTGAGTGGGATCCATAGTAGATCAGGCCCGGGACATCAGGATTAAAAGGCTTCAACCTCCATGGTCAGGCACAGTAGGGGTTGCGTGCCCCATGGCCCTCTGAAAATGTTGCTGATACCAATAATGATATATTTATTTGTGGCCGTATGGAATGTGAACAAGACCCACAAAATTATCTTTACTGATTTTTTTTTTTTTTTCTTATTGGCACAAACATTTTTATGCTTTCAGCACAAATCAATGAGGAATTGTCTCTCTGAAAACATGATACACAGACAGGTGTGCTCAAAGATGATTTTCATTTAACGTTCATTCAGTGAAGGAAACAGATAGGTAGATTCCTAAAAGTAGAATGTCCAAGATTGAGTAGTGGGTGGAAGGATGATATGTTTGTTTTGATCTCATGTGAAAAGTGTTTCCATGTGGTGCGTGATCATCACAGAAACTGTACGCTTAGCAGTGTGATGAATGAAGGAGTCTGAGAGATGGATGGTTTTCAGTAAGTTGGCAGCTTGAGCAGCTTTTCAGGCCCTATTATGGTATTTATTATGTTCATCGTCCACTTAACTGGTTACTGCACTGTGTTGTCCATGATGAGATATTTTGTTTGAAGTTAATGGCCATGAGGAGGTATAGGTTAAAAGAGAGAACTAGTGGAGAGATCTGCTAGGATGGACTTAGTTAATATTAGTCCATGTTTGATTGCCAATGTGAGAAGTCAAGAAGCGGTTGTAGTATGTAGCTAGTTTGGACCTGCAGTGGTCAGCTAAATTAAAATCCTCTATTGGCCAGCGGCATGTAGCAGATCTCTTCAGTTACCTAATGCCTGTTTAGTTGGTGATGGATTGTTTCCCAGTGTCAAGAATTAGAAGTGAATAATTATGCAGGGTGTAAAAACTACACTCGATTGCCTAACCACTGAGTGTTATGATAGTACTGTAATTGTGAGTTATATATTGTATTTGTATTGTAGTTGCATTTTTATAGCATGTACTATCCCATACAAGGTGTTGCAGGGGTTTGCTCCCTTTCATGTAAATTTCCTTGTTTTTTTTAACAACATTTTGTAAGCTTATAGAAACCTGTATATTCCTATGATAATCGGTTGTGCTCATTTCTGTAACCCTCTATTGTTCGAGTGTGCCGTAAACACATCCAATTTGAAAATTCCCAGATACATTAAAATTTAATTGCAAAATGGGATTGCTAATATTTTTCCATGGGGCCTTTGAACTGATCCTTTTAATCGCTGATATTTGCTTTCACTATGCCAAAGCTTTCCAATTTGTTGCTCCATGCTTTTTTAAATGTTTAACATTATGCTGTACTTCCCCAAAGCTGACACTGCAATTATGAAGGTCAATTAGACTTTGGTGTTTGTTAAACCTGTCAACCCTAGGATGGTCTTCCCCCAAACATTTTGCCTTCCTCCTTCATTTCTTGCTGATCTCTTTTTTGCTGTCCTTAGGACACTGCTCACTTTACCTCTGCCAACTAGTGCTAAGGTGCATGTGCTTACTCCTTAAAACATGTTAACATTGGTTTATCCCCCAAGTTGGCATATTTAAGTCCCTATTAAAGTGGTACTAGGTGCACCCAGGGGCGGTAAATTAAATGCTACTAGTGGGCCTGCAGCCCTGATTGTGCCAGACACTCAAGTAGCCCCTTTTTTACATGTCTCATGCATGCCATTGCATCCTGTTTGAGAAGATTTTACACTGCCATTGGGACCTGACAAATTAAAACTTTTGCAAGACCCACACCTACCTTTTCAATACATGTAAGTCAAGGTGCAGTTGTCGCGTGGGCTCTCATTATCCTAAATGAGACTACTGGATTTCTAGGCAGCAGGATCGATAACGGTGTGGGGGACTGAGTCTGACCCACGTGTAAGGAACTCTGTCACCCTAAATCCGGTTGTTGCTCTGGCTAACTAGCAGTGCCTCATTTCTCCCACGGGGAAGAGATGATTGGGCAGCCGAGCGCATGACATCTTTGGAACTTCTCAGGGAAGTCGTGGTCACTCAGATCCAAACCAACTCTCTCATTCACAATATGGTCTCATATACAAATGACAAAGACAGTATAAGTTTTATATAATGTTTTAATAAAACAACTGTATTTTAGATATTAAGGCGTGAGCCGCAATAACCAGAACAATACAACATAGTAGGATTGATATAGTAACCAGGAGAGTAAAACATAAGAATAACGCTATCATAATTCCTAACCGTTTCTACTCTCCCTCTGCTTGTTCTATTTAGAGCACAGCATGTTAAGCTTCTAGCTTGCCTTTCTGTATCACTAGGGAGACGGACACACTCATACCTGAGCAAAGGCCTGTGATCTGGTTCAGCATCTGCAACGAGGCAGTCAGCGTCTAGTTGTGGTTCCCTGGTCAGAATCTCCCTCTTGCATGTATTGGGACAAGGAAGCGATTTAATAACTAACATGTCATTGTGATCACAAAATGTCCCTACGCAGGAATGGCAAGTCTAAACTCCTACCACGTCTATCGGCAATGTACCAGACTGTATCCTTGACTGAAGCACAGAGTGAATATGTTATGAAGAACTCCAGTGCTGAAGTAGGCAAAACAGTGTGATATGAATAAAAAACAACACCGTAGAACTGGCTATTCTGTAAAATAACAGTACGAAGCCTAATAGAAAGCATTTAGAATAAAGTGCACAGAGGCTCTAAACTGTTAGCAAGTGAATAAAATATATTTAGGGCAAAGTGCACAGAGGCCTAAAGCCTGAAGCTTAATGCGCAAAATATACGTAAAACTGACCACACTACACCCTCCCCTTGTCGGTAGCAAGAGGTTCTAATAACATAAAAAACATAACCTAAATTTAAACACAACATTTCGACAAGATGAGAAGACAATAAAGTCATAAATTTAGGAAACATGTGACGATAGAGCGAATTGCAATATAGTGTCAATTTAGTCAGGAGAGAGAAAAAAAAAATCCAATTGTCAGACAGAAGCAATAGAACGTAGAAGCTCCTCCACTTCGAGATATGTCAATATCGGAAGATCCACGCCACAAAGTACCATGGAGCAGGTGTGTTCCAAAGCCCCAAAACCATTTAGGGCGGCACCCCGTGTAGTGCCAAGGAAAGAGACAAAACCATCTTCCTCCAGGAAGGGAATCTCATAATCCGCTTCACGAAGCAAACGCAACTGTAGTGCACAAGTCTGGGAATGAGCCCTAATCGGGAACATCAACAGATCAAGATCAACCACTGGAGAGCGCTGCAGTGAGAGTCAGAAAGCCAGTGCATGTTCAAACGAGCACCAAAGGCATCGAAACACGGGTTGCACACAATCCAAAACCGGCCTGAATGACAAAGACCAGTCACACTCCAAATGAGCCAGGAGTGTAGCTCCAAAATGCTGCATCATGCGTTCACGACACATCTGCGCTGACGGGAGCAGCAATATAGGACCTCGTCGCAGCGGGACAGCCATTGCGAAAAAATAGTAACAACAGCAAAACTCCAGCCAATAAAGCCAAAGTAATTGGGAAACCCCCAAAAATGCTTCCGAAAATAGAGTGTATAGCCGAGGGTATCAAACCGAATATGGAAGAGAAGGTGTGAACGAAACCAACACCAACAGCTTTGAAAAAATGAGCAATACCAGCAGTGCTGGATGCATTAAAGATACGTCCCACAAGTTCACCGAAATGACTCGGAAAGTTAGTAGTCAAAAGGGACTGTATCTCCGCCGATGACCTTGCCACTTGAAGTGCGTAGGTCTCGCTAGCAGATGTAAGGGCCACATGCTTTTGAAACAATAAAGCTTTCAGCCGACTCAACTTGTCGAAATCAACCTTGGAAGTAGCAATATGAGGCCAGATATCCGCTACCTCCCTAAATTCAGTAGGGGGAAACAACACATTCCCGCAGCACGTAACGGCCTTGTTGACGACAACGACGTAAACTATTCCGGCACGCATGCCACAGCAGCGTTCGCTGTTAAGAACAATGTAACTGCCGTTAGAAAGCACCTGGAAAGTGTTTTTAATTACCGGGACTGGAACTCCCTTCAGATAACAAGCTAAGTTAGCAATCGAAGCATTACACGCTCCGTGCAAGGACAGCTGTTTACAAACCATGGAATGGCCAACAG
Source organism: Pleurodeles waltl (assembly GCF_031143425.1). NCBI lineage: Eukaryota > Metazoa > Chordata > Amphibia > Caudata > Salamandridae > Pleurodeles > Pleurodeles waltl. Next base: position 598,001,013 of record NC_090448.1, read on the forward strand.
AAGCTTCGCATTCGCTACCGCTAAGAAAAACCTCCCGCAAACCATTAACACATATGTACTGAAAAGGAAGTTCCCACACCTCGTGTATGTAACTGTCACCCAATAGTTCATATCTACCCACCGGAATGTGCTTCAAACAAGAAGTAAATTGCAGAGTGGAGATAGGCAAATTAATAACCTCATGAATCAACCACTCAGCTGACGGAATCTCAGCCACCGTAAAAGGCAGTTTCTCCAATTTTTCAATATTTAACATAACATACGTCGCTTCCTTTTTAGCCATCATTTGTTGTTGACGAGTTAAATTAAATGAGATAAAGATCTCTCTGGCACGAATGTGCTGCCATGGAACGCGACCCGCCTTCAAGGTCTGAAGAGTCCAACCCAGCTGCATGATAGATCGTGTCTGACTCTGCCCATGATATAAAGAAGACATGTCTGATTTTATAATGTCAATAGCAGAAGAGACAATGCTGTCAATCGTGTAAACACGGTCAGAAAGGGTATGCATGCCATTATCAACAACAGACAAAGTCTGCAGCAGATTTTCTTGATCAATCTGTCTTAACCGGGCTGCAGCCTCCTGCTGGGAAAGTTTCCAAAACTCATTATACACTTCGTATAAGAACCTTTTTCTCCGGGGCACCTTGGGACCTGATAAGAAATCTTGTAAATCAGTACCATTAGACAGTAACTTGAGGTGTGACTTAACCGCACCCAGCGTGGAGTACTTCAACCATTGTTGACAAAGTTTTCCCACACTGTATGTAGTTATTATATCAGCATGTTCTGGTGAAATGTAACGAGGGTCCACCCTACTAGTCCTGAACCCCCCAGAAGAGGTAACAAAACGTTGATGACACTGATTAGTGTCTACAGGCCACAATAACCACCCGCCCGGATGTAACGATGAAGCGTTAAGCGTACCATTCTGGACCCAACGCGTAAATTCACTAAAAGTAGCATTCACATAGTGCTGCCAGTTATTTAATTTAGAAGGGAATCCTTTAGGAAATGGCGTGCCATCAGCCGTAGCTTTTATGGCAGCCGAAATCTCTATGTCTGGTTTTGAACTCGAACGAGTCACTGCGGCTACAGTGGCGATAGCCACTGCCGACTTTGCAGCCTCATCAGCCAAAGTATTCCCAGCAACGTGTATTCCAACGCGCTAGTGTCCAAATGTATGTACAACATGGACTTTAGGAAGCGTTTCTTTCAGACCCGCAACCTTACCCCACAACAATTTATGTTTAATGGTGTTGCCTTTAGAATCTCTGAACCCATTCATTTTCTAATAGTGCAGATATTCATTGAAGGATTGCACACAGTAGTAGGAGTCACAGACCAGCAAGGTCAATATCGCCGGCTCCGCATGCTCCAACGCTAACAAAAGAGCTTTGAGCTCAGCCAGCTGCGCCCTGCAATCTCCCAAGGTTTTAGTATAAGTATGTCGGGGGCAGAAGACTTCCCCCTCCATAGTCCCGCTCACCACCGCACATGCAGCAGAATACTGCTGTTTAGTCCCAACCGCCGGTTGCGCAGAGCCATCGGTATACATGACCACTTCATATTGGTCAATAGGCAATGTGCCAGCAGGAACTGGGTACTCTATTTCATATTGAAGAAATTCTTGAGTCTGCAGCTTAGGGTCAAATATGTAATCCACATCAGTGGCCGTCAAAGACGTAGCCCATTGTATCCACCGCAGGTGTAAAGCTTTCGAATTAGGAACACTCGCTTTTGTAATAGCCTCTAAGGCCGGAATTGGGGAAACAACAATAATGCGTTGGCCCTGGGCTAGCGGTCTTTCTTTGATCACAGCCATCTGTACTGCAGTGAGAATTTTCTCAGTCTGTGCAAAACGTTGTTCTGCAGCAGAATACAAGTGGGACTTGTATGCTATCGGGACTGCCTCCCCTTCATTAAAGGTGACATACGTAAATCCAACAGCCCCAGGAATCACCCTGATGACCAAATGAGTTTTATTGTCCCGTGTGTGTAAATGTTTAACCGCTAAGAGATCATTCTGCAACTCTCGCAGTATGTGTGTATGCTCAATCGTCCAAAATCTACTTGAAAAATTCAGGCGAATCAGTTCATATAAAGGTTTTATACGTGTAGCATAATCAGGAATGTAAGTTCTGCCAAAATTCAGAAACCCCAATAATGACTGGAGCTTCCGAACCGTATTAGGAGGCTGCAATAAAGCACATTTCTCCAAAAAATGTGGCGCCAGGCTCTTGCCCTCACTCGATAACTCATATCCCAGGAAAATAACACTGAGGAAGGCAATCTTCGATTTCTTAAAATTAAACTTATAGCCAATATCAGCAAAACCCACAACAATGCGCGATACGCGACTGAGATGTTGTAGAATCTCATCGTCCATCAAATAAATGTCATCAACATATGATAACGCCTCAGGGTCCAACTCGTGCAGAAGTTCAGTCACACGAGCCGAAAACAGTCCTGGGCTATTCTTATACCCCTGAGGTAAACGACAAAACTTTTTCTGAGAGCCAAACGCATGAAACTGGTATAGTCCCGACTTTCGGGTGCTATATTCTGGCAGAAAAATCCATTCGAGATATCCAAGGTTGTTTTGTATTTTTTACGCACTATATTATTCATAAGCGCAGCGCCATGTGAATTCTGTATGGCATATGTGCGTGTATGACTATTCAAATGTCTGTAATCCACCACTATCCTATAGGAATGGTCCGGTTTAGCAACCGGAAATAAGGGATTATTCATCAGCGAGACACAAGGCTCAATCACACCTTGGTACTCCAATTGTGTAAGAATTTTCCTAACCAATGCCCTTGCCTCAAATTTAATAGGATATTGCGGCTGTGGCTGAGGTTCGCCTTTAATTGGAATGACATGATAAGGTGATTGTTTATCCCACCCCACATTATTTCTATATAGGGCGGGGGCTTGTGCTAGAGCCCATGATTTACTATAGGACTCCGCTAGTTCTCTCGGAACAAGTGGTGAAAAGGAAGGTGCAATAACCTCCTCCCCAACCGGACAGTCGCGAACAAAGTCAGGTGGCCAATCTTGACGGCCAACAGGACATCATATGATTTTACCATATGGTCCCAAAAGATGGTGTGTACAATGCGGTCAATGTCCCCTTCCAATCGTAGAGTCACAAGATATACTTGATCAGGATCAGAGACTCGCATATCTGCCGTCTCGACTTGTATGAAGTCATCAGTTGCTTTCGCCTCCAGATGCTCTAGAAGACTCCGGCGAACTATTGTGACCTCTGCCGCGCTGTCTAACAGCGCTAACGCCCATGTCTTGTTCGTCAAGAGAACTCTCTTCTTGAGCGGCATGTCTAACTGAGACTGCTGCCACTTTCTTCTTTTTAAATTGATGTTTTTGTTGCAGCGGTTTCTCTTCTTGTTTAATAGAAACCTCCGCTGAGCGTTGTGAATCCTGTCTCGGTTTCACGTACTCCGTCCTCCGCTCTGACCGCCCACCTCTCTCACTTCTTTTCTCCGAGGAGTCCTGAAAGGAACGAGATTGGCGCGTATCAGTATATTGATATCTATCAGGCGTCTTCAAAGTATCCCTATTCCTGAGATTATACTTATTTTGTGGGGTCTCCGGTTGCGGAGACTGCCCACCATCTTTCTTAGGTGTTTGCTGTTTCTTGTCCCAGCGCTTTTTCGCACCCTCAGGTTGCTGTTGCTTAGAATTATCCTTATTATTTTTACCCTGCAATTGTGGTTTCTGCGGTCGAGCCCCTAGGCTATCACGACCAATACTAGAATATGTTTCAGCTATTATTCTCGAAAGTTCCCGCTCCTGATTAATCTGCAGAACGTCCCGAAGACACATTCGCACTGCTAGTGCTACAGCCTCCCCCTTGAGATTACTCAAAATAATAGAAGAAACCGCATCAAAATTACCCATTAATTGCATTCCTAAATCTAAGGCAGGGGCAGCCCCATATTCATCCTGAATTTGTTTAAGCACCTCCGGCAAATTAGCCAAAGTCGGTGTACCGTGTGCTGTAGTATAGAGTGCGGCAAACACTGTGCCCCAAGTATTACAAAGATCCACCGTAGGAACCATCCCATACGGCAAACACATCGTCAAAATTCTATGCTTATCCTGAGGTCCCGTATGGGGAAATACTGCTTCCAGCGTATTAATTTTTTGCGCCAGCCAAAATGGAGTCTCCTCACGTTTAGCCGGTACTTTGCCCATTACTGAGTGTACAGTGGCCGGATTAATTCCCGGTACCACCGCATGTGGGTGTGCTGGAGCAGCACGCGCTGCATTAGTATTTAATGTCTGCATCACAAACTGAACTAATCGTCTGTACGTTGCAGTTAATTCCATATATAAACGACGCACTTCAGCCACTGCCACATTTGCCACTCCAGGATATGGTGTATATGTAGCCAATAAAGGCCAGGTCGGACCATCATTACTTAACGGACCTAACCTTACTGGTGTTACTGAGTGTGGGAGGGCGCCATCAAGCCAATTATGGTGTTCTTGATAAGATAAAGGTATTTCTAAGTATGCATAAGCCCTGTATTGTCCAGGGACATTCGCAACAGTATATTTGTGAAAAGTATTTGTACCCCCATCAGCTGCTGGAAATACGACCCAAGAATAAAAAAGTTCTGTTCTATAGGCTGCATGGGCGTCCACCACAAAAGTGACCGGACCCCCCTGGACCGTCAGTCCATGTGCTATCAGATGACCCGTGAGCGGAAATCGCATATTAAGCGGTATATTTACTACAACTGGATTAGCCATTAGTATAACAAAAAAATTGCTCTAGGACAGAGAAGGCACACCAATATCGGGGTTTTTCCTTTCAAAGTTCAAGCTTGAACAACCAACCACTAAGTAGTAGGATGTACCCAACCTGTGGTGGCGGAAACCCTCAGCCCCACGGACGTCTCCGTATACGGAACCGAGGAGTCAAAATATATACGAGACCGAGAGAGTCAGTCGGACCCAAACATTAGAGCCAGACCAAACGTTGGCGGCGCCATGTCGCTTGGGCTCTCATTATCCTAAATGAGACTACTGGATTTCTAGGCAGCAGGATCGATAACGGTGTGGGGGACTGAGTGTGACCCACGTGTAAGGAACTCTGTCACCCTAAATCCGGTTGTTGCTCCGGCTAACTAGCAGTGCCTCATTTCTCCCACGGGGAAGAGATGATTGGGCAGCCGAGCGCATGACATCTTTGGAACTTCTCAGGGAAGTCGTGGTCACTCAGATCCAAACCAACTCTCTCATTCACAATATGGTCTCATATACAAATGACAAAGACAGTATAAGTTTTATATAATGTTTTAATAAAACGACTGTATTTTAGATATTAAGGCGTGAGCCGCAATAACCAGAACAATACAACATAGTAGGATTGATATAGTAACCAGGAGAGTAAAACATAAGAATAACGCTATCATAATTCCTAACCGTTTCTACTCTCCCTCTGCTTGTTCTATTTAGAGCACAGCATGTTAAGCTTCTAGCTTGCCTTTCTGTATCACTAGGGAGACGGACACACTCATACCTGAGCAAAGGCCTGTGATCTGGTTCAGCATCTGCAACGAGGCAGTCAGCGTCTAGTTGTGGTTCCCTGGTCGGAATCTCCCTCTTGCATGTATTGGGACAAGGAAGCGATTTTATAACTAACATGTCATCGTGATCACAAAATGTCCCTACGCAGGAATGGCAAGTCTAAACTCCTACCACGTCTATCGGCAATGTACCAGACTGTATCCTTGACTGAAGCACAGAGTGAATATGTTATGAAGAACTCCAGTGCTGAAGTAGGCAAAACAGTGTGATATGAATAAAAAACAACACCGTAGAACTGGCTATTCTGTAAAATAACAGTACGAAGCCTAATAGAAAGCATTTAGAATAAAGTGCACAGAGGCTCTAAGCTGTTAGCAAATGAATAAAATATATTTAGGGCAAAGTGCACAGAGGCCTAAAGCCTGAAGCTTAATGCGCAAAATATACGTAAAACTGACCACACTACACAGTGTATGTAAAATGTAGGACATGTAATTTTAATTTTTACATGTTCTAATAGGGAAACAAGCTCATCCCCTCAATTCAGACACCCTTGCACCACGGTGTAAGCGTGCCTGAGTTGGTGCATACCAGCCCATCATTCGCCAGTGCAGGGGAAAAGGGCAGGGGTGCACTGTATCTTGTAGATATGGCACATTGCTGCCTTTTCTTTTGATGCAGGGCAGCGCTGCAAGAAGGCGTGCAGCACTGCCCTGTGCCAAAAGCTAGTAAATATGCCCCTTAGTGTTTCACTACTACAAGGCCTACTTCACCCATAGGATAACATTTGAGTTACATTATTACATTTAATAATCAGTCATTTCCAGATAGGAACAGGTAACCTGTACATGTTTGGTGTCTATGGAATTGTTGTGAAAATTCCTACACTATGTAAAGTTAGACTTTTAATTACAATTTTGAAAAAGCGACTTTTACAAATTTGGCATTTTCTTGTCTTAGCCATTTAGTTCCTGTAGCCTGTCCCTGGATCACATGACTGGATGCAGCTGACAGTCGGGCTTTGCGAATTTCCCCTACACAGCCACACAATAGAGAGCTTAGGTGTGCCTGGATGGGCCCTCGCTGGCAGGATGGGAGGGTTGTGCTGCACACTTGACTAGGCTGTATTATGCATTCACACAAAGGACTGCATACTCACTGGAGTTAGTCTTGAGCCAGGATAGGGAAGGCAGGATGCCTAAGGATTTCAAAGGAAAACATGTAGAAGCTTCTCCCTCCTTCCAGAGGGAGAGCGTCAGGCATAGATATTAGACCGCAGACACTAACTCATCATAACTCTTTTGGATCTGTGGAAACTCTGCCAGGAAGAAGCACTGCTGTACTGCTAAGAGGACTACCACTCAGCTGGACTGCTGCTCGAAAAGACTGCTGACCTGCTGTGCTGACCTGCTGCCTGCTGCCCTCTTGCCTGAGTGAGAAGGACTGGATCTGCACCTGCTGAACTCAGGACCTCAAAGTGACTCGAAGGGCTAGATGGCTGGCCTCCTAACCAGAGCCTCAGGGACAGAAGGCTCCAACAACCTTGAACCCATTTCCTGGACTCTACCATCTGTGAGTCCTACCCTGCCAAGTGGTGCCAACCCAGTCCTAGACCCTTTGAAGTAGGCGTGAATGTACTCTGCCAGCCCATCTGTGGATCAAGGAGAACCAATGCATCTCTGCTGTGGCACATCTCCAGCAGAACACGTGCATTGCCTTAGCTGTTTGACACATTGCCTTCGGGAACCAACGCATTGCCACTCCTGCAAAGGTTCTTCTGATGCAAAAGACTCCACATTGACCCAGAAGCTGCATTGGAATGGCTGCCCATTTGGAGCTTTCTTGAGCCAGGCACTCACATCTCACATTGAAGGCAGGCCCGATGATGATGCAGGTTCTCATATCACAACCTCACAGCTCCTTGGAACCATTGCATCACCAACACTGATGCAGCTGCCTGCAACCTCAGGCAATGGTTCAACACCTGTGCCAATACTCTTGCCCCCAATCAAGAATTCCTCCAACAGATGCACCGACAGAAAGGCCTTCTGGTTTACTACCTACCGCCACAAATCTAGGCAAAGCTGCTGAAGACTTAAAATAAAGTGGCACCAAGATCAGACTCTGGACAACCTCACAGGCTTCAATAACGCCATCCACAGACACCACCAACCCATCCAAGCTGCCAAAAGAACCGCCTTCAAAGACTGAATCGACAGCAAAGAACACAGCCACAAGGTGCTCTTCAACATCGTGAAGGAACTCTCCAACCCCAGCTCCAACGTCAACGCCATCCCGCCATCCCACGATTTCTGCAACTCCCTAGCCTCCTACTTCCACCACAAGATTGCAGACATCCACAACACCTTCGGCACCCAGACGCACCCGGCAACCACCAACAGCACAGATACACCTCCGACCAACCTCCTGCTCTCCTGGACCCCGTCAACTCAACAACACCATCAAAATCATTAACACCATCCACCCTGGATCTCCATCTGACCCCTGCCCTCACTACATCCGCAACAAAGCAACCTCTGTAATCGCACCCCAACTACGGAAGATCATCAACAGCTCCTTCGAGTCCGCCACCTTCCCAGAGAGCTGGAAACATGCCAAAATCAACGCCCTCCTCAAAATACCCAAGGCGGACCCAAAGGACCTCAAGAACTTCCGGCTTATCTCCCTGCTCCCCTTCCTGGCAAAAGTCATCGAGAAGGCTGTCAACAGACAACTAATACAGTCCCTGGAGAAGAACCGCACCCTGGACCCTTCCCAATACGGATTCCACAGCAACCACAGCACCGAAACCGCCCTCATCACCGCCACTGATGACATCAAAACCATACTGGACAGCGGCAAAACCGAGGCCCTCATCCTCCTGGACCTCTTGGCCGCGTTCGACACCGTCTGCCACTACACCCTACGCTCATGCCTCAGCAATGCTGGAATCCGCGATAGAGTCCGCCTCCCCCATTTCTGCACGGAGGCCTCCAAAATTATCTGCGGCATATCCCGGGGTTCGTCCCTCAGCCCGACCCTCTTCAACATCTACATGGCCCGCTCGCTAACATCGCCCGGTCCCACAACCTCAACATCATCTCATATGCCGACGACACCCAGCTGATCCTCTCCCTCAACAAGGACTTCGCCAAGACTTACCTCCACAAAGGAATGAAGGCCATCGCTGAATGGATGAAGAGCAGTTGCCTCAAACTCAATTCCGACAGAAGTCCTCATCTTCGGCTCCACCCCCTCCGCATGGGATGACTCCTGGTGGCCTGCCACTCTCGGTACCACTCTGACTCCCACTGACCACGCACGCAACCTAGGATTCATCATGGACCCCTCACTATCCATGACCCAGCAAGTCAACGCCATCTCCTCCTCCTGCTTCAACACCCTCCGCGTGCTCCGAAAGATCTGCAAATGGATATCCACTGAAACCAGAAGAACAGTCACCCAAGCCCTCGTAAGCAGGAAGCTGGACTATGGCAACGCCCTCCATGCAGGAACCACGACCAAACTCCAGAAGAGGTTGCAAAGCATCCAGAACGCCTTCGCACACCTCATCCTGGACATCTCCACCACTGCCACATCACAGACCACATGAAAAACCTGCACTGGCTCCCAGTCAACAAGAGAATCACCTTCAAACTCCTCATCAGCGCTCACAAAGCACTGCACAAGACCGGACCAGAATACCTCAACAGACAACTCTCCTTCTACACCCCGACTCGGCATCTCAGCTCTGCGGAGCTCGCCCTTGCAACCATCCCAAGCGTCTGCAGAACTACAAGCGGCGGTAGATCATTCTCGCACCTGGCAGCCAAATCGTGGAACACTCTTCCCACCCACCTGCGCCAGACCAAAGACCTCGTTACCTTCAGGAAACTTCTCAAGATCTGGCTGTTCGAGCAGTAGCAGCACCTCTCCCCTTTCTCCTCCCTCCCCTCCTCAGCGCCTTGAGACCCTCACGGGTAAATAGTGCGCTTTACAAATTCCTGATTGATTGATTGACTACACAACAACTCCTCTATGTCAGACTTCTTGTCGCAAGCCCTCATTAACAAAATCCTTGATGATGACGCAGTGCCTCATATTACCTCAGAACCAACGCATCGCCTCAGCTGTGCGATACATCCCCAGCATGGAACCTTGCAAAGCTCCACAAACATCCACAGGTGGCACTTTGTACTTTTCTGAGCTATTTTCACTGCAAACATGACACCGGCATAACAATTATTTTGTTTTTCAGTAATAATCTCCAAAAATAGAAGCGTTTATATGATAGGCAGAAAGACAAAGGCATGGATGTGCAGGTTTCTTTTTCATGAGCGCAATGGTCATTGATTGAATTCCCTGCCTGAGCCGTGTGTGCCTAGCATGTGATCTTGGCAGGTTAATCAAGTGACAGTTACCCTGCCCTAAATAGAATGGGAAGTCGATCATTATGAAAAGGTACCCCAGATCAAGCCAAGTTTCTGCCTTTGGAAACCCTTCAGTTCCCCTACCTGTAAAGTCCTATGTATGAGACAGGTGGAAAAGAATTCCCATATGGAATTCCACTTTGCCTTATTCATAGTGGGTTGTTGTTCCCATGCCCTATTTTCCCAGTTGTAGGAACACCAGATCTGATTTTCCTAGATGATAATTTGACCCAGAAAAATTGCTTGAGCTTTTAGATGTAACAGGAGTCAAGCCTCAATCTCGATTGTGTTTGTTTTTTGGAGGTGAGGGGGTGTATACAATGCTTACACCACCAGAACCTAGCTAAACTTTCCCTTCCTTCCCCACAAGGGTTCTCCTTCAACCTCCCGAATCTCAGGCAGAAGCATTCATTTATCACCTGCTATATCGGTTTCAGAAAATGTATGCACTAAGGGCCAGATGTATGAAAAAGGCCTTTTGCGAATCGGAAATAGCGATTTTTAAGAAATCGCTATTTCTGATTCGCAAAATGCAATGTATCACATTTGCGATTCGGTAATAGCGATTTCTTAAAAATCGCAAATGCTATTACCGAATTGCAAATTGCGATACCGGCCCCCATTCGCACCAATGGGCCTGTAGGCCCATATTTGCGAATTTTTTGCATTTCCAAAATTGCAAATTCCTAACTGGAATTTGCAATTTTTGGAAATGCAAACTCCAGGGTGCTGGGGCCTTAGGCCTCCTATGCTGCAACCCCAAATATTTTTTTACAACATGTAAGGTGCACACATGCCAAAAGGGCTTGTGTGCTTTGCATGTAAGTTTTAAAAATGCATTTTAAATGCATTTTTAAAATTTGCATATGGTTACCACCAAGTTCAACTTGGTGGTAAATAGCGATTCCATAATGCCCAATTCGCATTAAGGAATTGCTTGTTACATGTGCTTTAGAAATAGCAAATAAGGATTCCTTATTTGCGATTTCTTATTTAGAGAGTCGCAATTTGCGACTCTCTAAACAGGGTCGCAATTTTAAGGACTCGCTATTTTAGCGATTCCTTAAAATTGCATTCAGCATGCCTTTGATACATTCTGAAATGGCTGTTTGCATTCGCACCGTTTGCGAATGCAAAACGCTTTGATACATCTGGCCCTAAATCACTTGCCATTTCAGTATGGGTTTAACACAGGGAAACCTCTTCCTATATGGAATTCCTAATAACCTCTGGATACATTTTTATTTGCCGAGTACTTGGATGCAAATACCGCATTGTAATGGTAAATTCACATGGAAATGTACTTCCCTGCCATAGCGGGAAACCTGCAATCAGGGCCTCAAAAGAGTGTTAGAGCTACAAGCTGTCCAAGGCGGGGTCATCCATAGATTTTTTTGGGTGCATGTCTGAGATCTGCCAAATTCAAAATGACACTCTGAGTCATCTTGAAGCCATTCCAGCCAAATGACAGTCAACTAAATCTCATTGCACATTGGCAAAGGAAATTGAAAATAGAAGCGAGGACTCGGTAAAAAAGGTGCAAACAGGATTAAATTGTCACAGATAAAATAGCCAATGAGATAATTCAGAATATAGCAGGTCAGATGTCTGTGTTTTCTGTTCCTTATCTGGATTTAACCATTAAAAAAGCAACTTCAATTTGAATAACTGGATATTCGTAAAAATAAACCAGCTCATCAAAGAACTAGGTATATATCTGGTCTGACATTTTGTCAGGATTCTAATTCGTCCTAGTATTCTGTCACTGTGCAAGCCTTGTGTTATTCAATGGCTGTTTTCCTGGAAAACGTTTTATATTGGTCTTGGTTTTATGTTAACTTCACTTTGCGAAGAAGTGATAAAAGATGACTTTGCAAGCCTAGCTGTTGCTGCCTGTGATATACACCTGAAGTGTCATTGCCTGCTGACAATGATAGTTCTCCTATAATGGCTTCAAATGCTACTTTTCTGGGAAATTACCTTTCAATTTAAACTGTCTTTCCAGTTTCCTGGTGGACAGGACTACCGTCATCAGCTTGGCAGATGTACCTCCAATACAGTTCTGGAACATATATCATAAGTGGCACGGGCAGGGACACCTTGACCAGTTGGTGTGGCTGAGAAGAATTACATTTAAATCTTTTTGTTCCGTGGTCTAAGCCTCTGAAAAGGAATCAATGTTTTTTTCTGCAATCCGTGCTGCACATAGGTATTCCGACTTAAACTCTGCCTATTAATGCTGTCTACGTTTTGGGGTTGAGGTAGAGTTGCAAACGGATGTATGCTCTTCTTCTAGTCGCTCAGCCACCTCTCTTTTTAATAATGGAGTGTCAAATCTGTGTCCTTTCTGTGGCCTCTATTTGGTGAGGAGACACTGATAAATACACATCAATTAGCCAGTGTGGGAGCTAACAAATTGGCAATAATATTATATTGATATCACTTACATCTTTCTTATTCTTGCTGTATCTCTATAAATAGGTCAATTTATAACGGTTCATATCAAATCATTCTTTAATATGTCTTCATAACCCTGTCACTCTGGTTTGTTCTGCTGCCCTTCTTTCATTGCCACATAAACTGAAAAGTAAAACCGTTTCACATAAGCGAGCCGACGGCCGCCATTAGCGCAAAGCAAACACACAAAAGGAAACAGAAGTTTGCTCGCGGCGAAACGTATCGGCAAAAGTGCAATTATCCATGTAACCGGCAAAAGTGCAATTATCCACGTAACCGGCAAAAGTGCAAATATCCATGTAACAGGGTCAATGTCATGAAAATCGCTCTATTACTGCCCAGCGAGATTGCGCTGCTTACATAATAAAGAGAAAAACAGTGCAGAAACCATTCGGCAAACATAGGCCCATATTTATACTTTTTGACGCAAATCAGCGGTAGGGCAGATTTCCGTCAAAAAGTTTACTGCCGGCTAATGGCATTCCAACACACCAGCCGGGTGCCTTATTTATGGAATGACGTTAGCCGGCGCTGCAGCCTGGCTAGCGTCAAAATAAATGACGGTAACCGGGCAGCGGAGACGAAGGGAAGACGGGGTTGTGCGCCAAAGAATGGTGCAAGTCAGGTTAGAGTAAAAAATATTGGCCCTAACCTGACTTGCGCCATTTTTTGGTGCACAACCCCCATGGGAAAGACTCCTGTCTTAGTAAAGACAGGAATCATGCCCCCCTGCCCAATGGTGATGCCCAGGGGACAACTGTTCCCTGGGCAGGGCCATTGGGCACAGTGGCATGTAAGGGGGCCCAAGTCAGGCCCCCCTATGCCACTTTAAATTTAAAAACAATTATACTTACCTGCACTTACCTGCACTCACCATGGATGGGTCCCCCCATCCATGGGTATCCTCCAGTGGTGGGCGAGGGTGGCAGGGGGTTCCCCTGGGTGCAGGGAAGGGCACCTGTGGACTGCTTCCATGGTCTCACACCATGTAAATTAGCCCACAGGTCCCTTAACGCCTGCCCTGACCCTGGTGTTAAAAAACGGCGCAAATCTGGCCAGGCGCCATGTTTTAAGGCCCGCCTCCTCCTGTGTGTCATTTTGACGCCAGAGGATAAATAAGGCGCACATGCCTTAGAGTCATTTTTTGCACTGGAACACCTACCTTGCATGTCATTAGTGCAAGGTAGGTTTTCACGTATAAAAAATGACTCAAACTCCACAACTTTGTCACTAGACGGGTCTAGCGCCAAAGTATAAATATGGAGTTAAGTTTGAACCAAATTTGCGTAAAAAATAATGACACAAATCTGGCGCAAACAGAGAATAAATATGGGCCATAGAGCCTCAAATGTTTTCAGTAGTTGGCCGGTGCGTTCGAGATGGGCTAAACATCAGAAAAGGCATGACATATGCATGCCTTTCACTAATTAAATCAAGCTAATTTTAAAAAGCAAGACCAGAAACCAACCAAATAGATGGGCCTGGTTAAAAGCCCACAGAGCGATTACACCAGGGACGGAGCGCTTTGCGCTCAACCCCAGAAAGAACTCTGGATTGCCAGCCTTGAAAGCAGCCTGGCGGTTAACCAAGCTTTGCCAATTGTGTTTATGTGCTGCATTTATTTCCACTACAAAGGGGGGACATGTAATGCATTGCATCATTCATTATGTCACATGACACATGGTGATCTAGAAAGCCAGGGATAGTTCTTTATGACTTAGCATTTAGTGCCTCACTCACTGCTATTACTGTCTTTCAGGAATATGGACTAGAGTGTTTACAGTGTACATATTTTCATAATGATATGATACGGTATGACTAATCCAATGAGTTCCCGTAGAGAAACACTTATACAAATTGTGCATAAACATAAAGATAATGAGCATTGTTGCCATGCGATTCACTTCTGGCGTGCATACTATGCTACTGCATAAACTCACTAATAATTAATGTTGCAGTGTCACACAGCTGTGAGACCCAGCCCATTAACATGTTACTAGATGATTTTACCCAATAATTCTTTGTCGTGCACCAGAAAACAGGAACAAATCCCCATCTCACTATCGCTAGTCATTTTTTGTAAGTTCAAAATGCATTATTAAAGATTATAAAACATGGCAGAGCATGAAAATGTAAACAAAGATGAGAAATGTCACAGTAATAACACAACTAATCAGGTACGAAAATCCTTCTGAACAGGAAATTCAGTTATTCGGCTAACACAAAATAAGACATATCCCAAGGAATACAGTTTTGCTTCTAGAAGTAGTAGCATTTTTCGAGTTTTATATTTTTGTAAAGAAAAGGGAGGAAAAGGGGAAGTTAAGCAATCTACTACATATGAGTACCTATAGAGGAAAGGGGGAGGGTGTAAGATATAGTGGAAGAAAATTTTCTATTGATACTCTGAATGAAATAAAGAGATTAAAAGATATAAATGAAATTAAACATAAGCTATTCATGGAGGTTTAGGAACTTTGAAATTCCTAATGTTGATGGTATTGGGATGTGATAAATAAGAGGTCAAAGTTAACCATAGCATATCTCTCTTAATTGCTATCTGAAGTGTGGGCGAATGGGCAGTATCCAATCTATCATTGTGACGGATTAAGTTCCACCATGTGAATTAAGATACATTATTGCAGTTTTTCTAATTAGAAGTAATAGTCTGCCAAGAGAAGCTCAACCAGCATTCCTTTAACTATATTTCTAGACTATGGTGGTCATTCGAACCTTGGCGGTAATATCAGCTTACCGCTGTCAGAAGACCGCCAACATACCGCCGCGGCCGCTCCAAACCGCCACGGTCATTCTGACCCACAACAGGCAAACCGCCAAAATACAGACATCCACAAAAGTCCGCCACACCAAAGGGCAGCGAGAAACTGGCGATGACCAAACCTCCACCGTCACGGCAACAGAAATACGCCCACACTATCACGACACACGAATCCACGCGGCGGTCTTTCAACCGCGGTATTCTATTGGCGGTACACACCGCCGCGCTCAAAATACACACACACTTACAAAATACAACCACATTGGACAAATCAAAATACACACACCTGATACACATACAAACACCACTCCCACACACCCAAGACAATATAAAACACACACCCACATCTCCCTCAAACCACCACTCCTCCAGAATCGGGACCACGCACAGAGAAATAGAGATCCGAGCACCCAGACGTGCATTTTACTTTCACCCAGCAATATTACCACGCACTTCACACAACACACCAATACACATCAACACACTTAGCACCACACAATCCACCCCACACATCCACCACACCACCCCATGGCACCGCAAAGACACCCCATGTTTTCTGAGGATGAACTCAGGGTCATAGTGGAGGAAATCGCACGGGTAGAGCCACAGCTCTTCGGAACACAGGTGCAGCACACCTCCATTGCCAGGAAGATGAAGCTATGGAGCAGAATAGTCGACAGGGTAAATGCAGTGGGACAGCACCCAAGAAATAGGGACGACATCAGGAAGCAGTGGAACGACCTACGGGGGAAGGTGCGTTCAATGGTATCCAGGCACAACATCGCGGTGCAGCGGACTGGCGGCGGACCCCCACCTCCTCCCCCAGAATTTACAACATGGGAGGAGCAGGTCTTGGCGATCCTGCATCCTGAGGGCCTCGGCGGAGTATCTGGAGGAATGGACTCTGGTAAGTCTCATCTTCACTACTTCATCCCCCCCACCCCACCAGCATGCCAACTCATACCCCCACCCTCACCCTCACCCCCATCAAACTACTCCTTGCAAATGTCTCACCATCACAACACACCCATCCCAACCCCAAGCCCTGCATGCGACCACAAAGCATGGACACCCATCACCAAAGCATGCCCACTGCACATCCCCATCCCCCCCCCAAATCACTGTCACAAAAGCCCCCACACAGGAATGCCAGCAGTGGGGTACACGGGCACCCACCCATTGCACGCTATGGCACACACAGATGCAATAACCATCCATTTATATCCCTGCAGGACCCGAACGCCACGTCACCGCGCAGGAGGGTCCACAAATGTCCACTCCACCCCCAGAAGAGGCCCACAGTGATGACAGCACCTCTGTCGACCTGGATCTAGATGTCCATCCTGGCCCATCGGGGACCTCGGGACAGTTGGTTCCCCTCAGACAGCCACAGGCCACAGCAGACCTTCCCCCCTCTGGGAACACCAGCACAGCACCCACCCAGCGGGCCCATACCTCTGTCCCCAGGACACGTCAATCAGCGGTGTGTCCACCACTACAGGGCACCTAGGTTAACCCACCACCCCAACAACAACAGGGACCTGGGGGCAGTGGTAGTGGGCACACGGTCCAGGGGACAGAGGCCCAGGGAAACAGGGGAACTGGGAGGGCTGCTGTGCGACAGGGGGGGGACAGGCCCAGGGAACCCACTCTCCACGAGGCCCTCTCCTCCATCATGGAAGCCTACCATCATTCCCAGGAGACGATGGCGACGTCCTGGCCAGGTTTCAGGAGATCCAGCTCCTGCAGGAGGAACAGTATTTGGGGTTCAGGGAGGAACTATGAACCATCAGTTCCGCCCTGGGCACCATTGTAGGGGCTCTGAATCAGGTAGTCACCACATTGCGGGACACTGTGGCACCACAAAGGGCCCCTGACACTAGCATGGACCAAGAACTGCCTACCACCTCTGCCGGCGCTAGTGGACAGGAGGCCCCGCCACAGGACCAACAGGCCACCAGCACCCTACCCCCTGCAGAAGGAGAACCACCCCGCAAGCGGGCCCTGAGATCCAGGAAGAAGACAGAGTAAGATGCCAAGACCCCCACCAGCAAAGGATACCTCCATGATTGTCATCCCACTGACCCACATTGTCACCATGTCCATCCATAAACTGCCCCTGCTCCACTTCCCACAGCCATTTGGACAATGCACCTGTGATAATACTAGTCTGGACTCTGCCATGGACAATCCTCCACCATCACCCCTCACCGATTTGCAACCACCCACCAATATAGAGCACAGAAATAAACACAGTCATTGCACAAAACATTCTGGAGTCTGGCTGTGATTTAGTACAAATGTATTAGAGATTACTGTGCCAAAATGCATATTTACATTGTGATGCCAACATACCACTGTCACACAGCTGTAGTCCATGGGGAAACAATGCAGATGTCACGCAGTGGGGCCCACATCTCAGAAATCGGAAGGGAAAGTTACAACTCAGTTACCATACACTGGGGGAAAAGGACAGACAGTAGAGACGTAGTAGTGGTGTTATAATCTACAAAATGGTACAAAGGAAAAATACAGACTCACAAAGAAATGTAAATAGTTATCTCAAGTAAAAGTTAAAATAATATTTAAATAATAGTGTATGGGATGAATTAGAATTGAGAATGGTATCTTCTGTGGTTCCTTAGAATGTAGTGGAAGTGGTACGCCCGGGAGTTTACAGTAGAATGTTAAGAATGTAAGCAGAATGTGAGAACGAGGAGACGGAGTTCGGGAAGCGTTAAATAAAGAACCGCTTAACAAGTCATCTGGAACTTGTAGTTACGTTATTTACTACATAAATAGTGGCGACGAGGAAGAGGAAAAAGAAACTGTGCAGGGGACAGAGAACGCTTCCTGCCCCTGATGGTGAAATACTTCGTCTACGTCCAAGAAAGAATTCACACTCCGTGACAAGCTGCTTTGATCAGGGTAAGCAGCGTTGGACATTTTGATAATCGGAAACAGACGCATAGCTAGTGCTGGAAAAGTGCGTGTCGAAGCTTTGCTTCGCGTTGACAATCGCGGCAGTGATGAATTCAAGCTGATAGTCAACACGCATTTCAAATGTGTGCGCTCAAACATAACTGAACCGTAGAACAATTGGTATCACAGGCATAGCTGTGCTAGAAGCGGTGCGTGTCAAAGTATTGTTTCGCATCGGCAATCGCGGCATTGTAGAAGTAAACTGATATTGTACGCGTATTGCAAAAGCGTGCGCCAGGAAAAGAACCGGTAAAGACATTCGATAAAATTATCACAGGCTGTGTAAGAAAACCGGCACGAAAAGCGGAAAATTAAGAACAGTGTAGTATCAGAATTTAACACAGAACCACAATTAAATGAAAGAACGTAAATAGGAACGTACTGTGTTAAGAACTCTAATTCAACTCCGTAACAAGCTATTGCTGGTGAATCAGGCAATATCCTGGAACTTTTGCAAAATCACATGACAATAAGGAGGAGTCACGTTCAATGGAGCGAATGAACAGCTAGACAGCTAATCTACGAAAACTGTAGGCGAAATCAGAACCATTTCGGGAAAACTGAAAGGAAGGCACAATTGAATATTAAAGATAATTGTTATTTACAAGAACTATTTAAGCCACTCAAGAACAATGGCAGCAGCAAGTATGTCACAGCCACCCCCTTTCCTGAGTGAGTTAGATGAACCAAACCTTCCATGGAAAGAGTGGATAAAATTGTTTGACTCGTATGTAATTGCCATTGGTGGGGAAAGATTCACAGCATTAAGAAGACAACACATTTTACTTCATAATCTAGGTATCCAAGGACGGAAGGTATATGAGAGCCTCACGGATATGGATGTGGAAGAGGACAATGGGGGGGAGGTGTTAGATGAATATGAAAAAACTTTAAGAAAATTGGAAAAACATTTTGGGCATAAAGTTAATGTGGTGTTAGAACGACACAAGTTTTTTAGTAGAACGCAATGCAAAGATGAAAAAGTTGCCAGTTATATTGCATGCCTCAGAGGATTAGCCAACACATGTGAGTTTGGTATATTGGAAGACTCATTAATTAGAGATCAGTTAGTAAGATGTACTAACAACCTTAAAATTCAGGAGAAGTTACTAGTTCAAAACCCAGCATTGAAAGAGGCAATTGATGTAGCCAAGGGCATAGAACACACGGTCGAATGCATGAAGATAATTAAACAAACCCCATATATAGAAGAAGTTAAGGAGGTCAAGACATACTCTAAGATAGAAGATAAAGAAGCTGATTCTGAAAAGGGGAGTAGGATACATGAAATAGCAGTAAAAAAAAATATGCCCAACAACATAGACCTGGGAAAAAGCAAATGTTTCAGGTGTGGAAATAATAGACATCTTGCTAACAACCCAATGTGTCCTGCTAGGAATGGTGTATGCAGAAAATGCGGTATCAGGGGACATTTCGCACAAGTGTGTAGAAATGAAAAAGGGGAAAATAGTGAAAAAAAAACAATTCACAAAATTGAAGACTCTCAAGACGTTAAAAACAAGTATGTATTACAATTAAAAGATACGGCTGAAGGAAAACATTGTGACAAATCATATCCTACATGTGATATTGACCTGGAAGGTGTGAGGATAAGAGCTTATGCAGACTCTTGTTCCCCTTTTACATTCATTGAATATAGTATTTACGAGGAGTATTTCCAAGAAAAAGGGTACAAGCTACAGCCTGCTGATATCTCTCCGGGTGGGTATAATGACGATCCCATACCCTTAAAGGGTAAGTTAGAACTCCAAATAACATTTAAGGACAGACAGACGAAAGGTAGTGTGTACTTTACTAACAGAGGATCAAATTTACTGGGATGGAAACACCAAAAAGAATTGGGTATCAAATTAGATCCGAATAGTGAAGAGCAGGTTTTAGCAGTGGCCACATCCAAAGAAGAAGATAATGTGTGTGATGAATTTCCCACATTGTTTAGTGATGAATTAGGATTGTTAAGTTAAAAGATTACCAACATTTGATAAGGGTGAAAGAGGGTACCATACCGGTAGTTCACAAAGTCAGATCCATCCCATACTTAATGAGAGAACCTTTGAAAATGGAGTTGATGAAACTAGAAAAATTAGG
Source organism: Pleurodeles waltl (assembly GCF_031143425.1). Taxonomy (NCBI): domain Eukaryota; kingdom Metazoa; phylum Chordata; class Amphibia; order Caudata; family Salamandridae; genus Pleurodeles; species Pleurodeles waltl. The sequence continues at coordinate 598,021,332 of NC_090448.1, forward strand.
AGTGATTGAACCCATAGAAAGCTCGTTATGGTTGGCCCCCATAGTCATTACTAGAAAACCGGGGGGCAGAGGTATAAGAGTATGTGTGGACTTGAGAGATCTTAACTCCAGTATATGGGTAGACAGGTTTCCCCTGCCCAGAATAAGTGAAATGCTGAGCACCATAGGACCAGCTAAAATTTTCAGTGTGATAGATCTGTCATCAGCATATCACCAGGTAGAGCTTCACCCTTCATCCAGGTCGCTTACGTCTTTCATCACTCCATATGGAGCTTTCAGATATTGCAGAATGCCATTTGGATTGGCTTCTGCTGCTGCAGTTTTCCAGCATATCATGCAAAGGGTGTTACAGGGCATAAATCAAGCATTATGTTTCCAAGATGACATTCTGATTTATGGAGCTACAAGGGAAGAACATGATTCTACTTTGAGAGAAGTATTTAAAGCTTTAGAGAAGTTGGGAATGACTATTCGAAAGGATAAATGCCAGATAGGGGTGAAATCAGTTGAGTATCTGGGACATAAGATAACAAAAGATGGGGTAGAGCCAAAATATGATCTTGTTGTAGCCATAACAGAAGCCCAAGCTCCTACCAGTAAGCAAGAACTCAAGTCATTTTTAGGATTGGCTGAGTACATGGCTAAATTTGTACACAACTTTGCTGATGTTACAGCCCCTTTAAGATCATTATTAAAAAAAAATGCCATTTTTGTTTGGGACGGAGAGTGTCAGGAAGTGTTTAAAAAAATAAAAGAAGCCATAGCTAATTCACCTAATTTGAAAACTTTTGATTTCAGGAAAAAAACTATAGTGACTACAGATGCTAGTGGAAAGGGGTTAGGAGCTACCCTATCTCAGAGTGCAAATGGACAAGAGGATATAATAGCTTTTGCCTCAAGGTCTCTTTCAGTTGCAGAAGCAAATTATTCCATTCCAGAAAGAGAGACATTGGCATGTTATTGGGCTATAAAACACTTCAAGTTTTTTCTATGGGGCTTACCTTTTGTTATAAGAACAGACCACAAACCTCTTACAGGAATATTCACCACAAAGGGTGGAGAGCGAGCTACTCCTCGCATAGCGAAGTGGATACAAGCTTTAGAAAATTTCAATTTTACAGTGGAATATGTTCAAGGAAAAAGGAACATAATTGCAGATTTTTTGTCCAGGTCACCAAGGATGGTAGAAGTGGAGGAAGATACTGACATCCTGGAACCAGTATTGTATATAGACCTAGCTTGGTTAACAAAAGGTGAATGGGATGAAGGTATTAGGAATGATCTAGTGTTAACGAAATTGAAAGAAAAGATTGTCAAAGGGTGGCCGGACAGATCAAAAGATTTAGAGGAAGACATGAAGGGATATTGGGAAGTGAGATCAGAACTTAATATTCAAGATAATATGGTGATGCGAGGTGAGAGAATTGTACCTCCCCGAGTGCTGTGGGACAAGCTGGTTATGTTAGCACATGAAGGGCACCTAGGGAGAAGCCTCACCAAAAATAAATTAAGAGCCACCTACTGGTTTCCAACAATGGACAAACTGGTAGAAATCAAGGTAAAAGAGTGTATGAAATGTGCTACCAGTGACAAGATAAATATCACGAGGAAAGTACCACTGTCACCAATAAAAGCCCCAAGTAGACCATGGGACAAGTTAGGAATGGATATTTTAGGTCCGTTAGATCAAGTGGGAGTAGGTGGAAAAATTTTAATAGTGTTGGTAGATTACCATTCGCACTGGATAATGACCAAACCGGTGAACCAAATAACCACTAAAGAGGTAATCGTTTTCCTAACAGAGGCGTTCATGATTGAAGGAATTCCCAGTACTCTGATAACTGACAATGGGGTACAATTTACTTAGGAGGCCATGAAGGAGTTCCTAAAGAAAGTTGGTGTCAGTCATTTTAGGACTGCCTTGTATCATCCACAAGCAAATGGGTTAGTGGAGAGAACCAATAGAATGATCAAGGAGTGTTTGCAAATGGCCAAGGTGGTTCAGGAGCCGCGTGGAATGGCTTTGTAGCAAATGCTATGGTCATATCACACCACACCCAATCTAGTAACAGGTATTTCCCCATTCACATTACTAAGAGGTAGGTTGCCAGGGACCAAATTAAACCCCAACTGGTTGGGTGGTGGGAAACCCCAAACTGTACAACATGAAGAGATAAAGGTTCGCATTCAGCAAAACCAAGGTAAATACAAAAGTTGGTATGACAACAAATATGGTACCAAGAATAGGCACTGGGAAGTGGGGCAGTGGGTAATGGTCAAATTACCGGAAAACACCAAAAGAGATGGTAGTAAGTTTTCATGCCCTAAGAGAATCATTGAGGTACACAGAAATGTAGTCAAATTGGAGGATGGCAGAGTATGGAGTATGGACAAATTGGCTTGCTGTGGAAAACCAAGAATAGATCATGGAAACCCAAGAGAGCAGGAGGAAGGAAATGAACCTTGGGATTCAACAAGACGAAAGAGAGAGATGAGGAACAAGAGATGCCCAGCGAGGTACAAGGACTATTTGCTCAATTATTAAGGAAGGGAGGTATGTTATAATCTACAAAATGGTACAAAGGAAAAATACAGACTCACAAAGAAATGTAAATAGTTATCTCAAGTAAAAGTTAAAATAACATTTAAATAATAGTGTATGGGATGAATTAGAATTGAGAATGGTATCTTCTGTGGTTCCTTAGAATGTAGTGGAAGTGGTACGCCCGGGAGTTTACAGTAGAATGTTAAGAATGTAAGCAGAATGTGAGAACGAGGAGACGGAGTTCGGGAAGCGTTAAATAAAGAACCGATTAACAAGTCATCTGGAACTTGTTGTTACGTTATTTACTACAAGTGGTTAAGTATATGTAATATGCCGGTGTGGATTCTTACCTGTGTGTCACTGAAAATACTGCTGTATTACTGTGTTCCTGTTGTCTATGTCGTCCTCTTCGGCTTCCTCGTCTTCACTCTCCACAGGCTCCATAGCTGCTACAATACCACCATCTGGACCATCCTCCTGCAGAAAAGGCACCTGGATTCGCAAAGCCAGGTTGTGAAGCATACAGCAGGCCACGATGATCTGGCACACCTTCTTTGGTGAGTAGTAGAGAGAACCACCTGTCATATGGAGGCACCGAAACCTGGCCTTCAGGAGGCCGAAGGTAAGCTCGATCACCCTCCTAGTACGCCCATGTGCCACATTGTAGCGTTCCTCTGCCCTTGTCCTGGGATTCCTCACTGGGGTCAGTAGCCATGACAGGTTGGGGTAACCAGAGTCACCAATTAGCCACACACGGTGCCTCTGGAGTTGACCCCTCATGTAAGGGATGCTGCTATTCCGCATGATGTACGCGTCATGCACTGAGCCAGGGAACTTGGCATTCACATGGGAGATCTACTGGTCTGCCAAACACACCATCTGTACATTCATCGAATTATAACTCTTCCTGTTTCTGTACACCTGCTCACTCCTGCTGGGGGGTACCAAAGCCACATGTGTCCAATCAATGGCACCAATGATGTTGGGGATATGTCCAAGGGCATAGAAGTCACCTTTCACTGTAGGCAAATCCCCCACCTCAGGGAAAACGATGTAGCTGCGCATGTGTTTCAGCAGGGCAGACAACACTCTGGACAACACCTTGGAAAACATAGGCTGAGACATCCCTGATGATATGGCCACTGTTGTTTGAAATGACCCACTTGCAAAGAAATGGAGCACTGACAGCACCTGCACTAGAGGGGGGATCCCTGTGGGTTGGCGGATTGGTGACATCAGGTCTGGCTCCAGCTGGGCACACAGTTCATGGATAGTGGCTCGGTCAAGCCTGTATGTCAGTATGACATGTCTTTCCTCCATTGTGGACAGGTCCACCAGCGGTCTCTACACAGGAAGATTCCGTCATCTCCTCGCATGTCCCAGTGGACGGTGCCTATGAAGGACAACAGCGAGCACAGAGTCAATCAACCCACAGGTACGTAACCACAGCTTGCACATAACACGATTCCCAATGCATTGAATGGCTTGTATGAGTGTTGATGCAAGGCCTAGGTATGTGTGACGCAGTAGAAAGAAAGCCATGTGGGCCCCAGAAATGGCCGCTGCCTGACCTGTGAAGTGCGACAATGGGATGTGAGGTAAATGCGCTGGCGTGGCACACCGTGCGGTAGGCGGTCGAAGACCGCGGCGCTAAGCACCATTGGTTAACATTGAACCCTATGGGTCTCAGAGGCCAATGGAGATGTGTGCCGGCGGTCGCGGTACGCACCGCCGCGGTACGCACCGCCACGGGCGTGACCGCCATTTTCTATCAGCTTAATCACTCGATACCTGATTTTTGACAGGAGAGGACCTACACTGCAAGTGCTGCTGTGACCTCGGTCTGGAAGAGACAATGTCTCATGCGACTGGGGAAAGGGCCCCTGCCTTCACTGCTCAGGAATTGGAGAAACTTGTGGATGGGGTCCTCCCCCAGTATGCGCTACTCTACGGTCCTCCAGACCAACAGGTAAGAACACTGGGACCATGCTTTGTGGGTAATGCCTGTGTTGAGTGGGGTGGATGAATGATGGTGGGGAGGGGAGCGATTGAGGCATGCATCAAACGACGGTGAGAGCATGTGCCACATGGCAAGGGTAGGGATGGGGGGCCACTCACATTGAGCATGCAGATGGTGATGACTATTTTTCCCCCCCTGTACATTTCACATAGGTCAGCGCCCACCAGAAGATCGATATTTGGCGTGCCATCGCCAAGGACGTCCGGACCCTGGGGGTCCACCAGAGACGGGGCACCCACTGCCGGAAGAGATGGGAGGACATCCGATGCTGGAGCAGGAAGACGGCGGAGGCTCAGCTGGGGATGGCCTCCCAACGTGGGAGGGGTGCCAGTCGGACTTTGACCCCCCTGATGTCCCGGATCCTGGCAGTGGCCTACCCCGATTTGGATGGGCGCGTGAGGACATCACAGCAGACACAAGGGGGTGAGTACACTCTCATTCTGTTGACTTTGTGCGCAGTGGAGGTGTCTGGGTGGGGGAGGAGGGCTGTGGGTATCCCTAGGCCAGGGCGATTTCTGTAGGCTAGGCCCCTCCGTAAGGCATGGCCCTGTGCCCCCGCCCCCCACCTCTGTAGGGAGCCAAGTACAGCTAATCAAGGCCCTGTGTCATCTATGTGTGCAGATGTCGTCCATAGGCTTGCAGGCCATGTTCCACGGATTGAGTAGTCGACCCCAAGTGTGCGGCGTAGTGCAGGGGGCTTATGTGTCTGTCCTGTCCGCCAACGGTATCGCCAATGCATGCACTCAACATGTCTTTCTTCCCCCCTCCCCTTTTTTGTGGTCTTCCTGTTCATGTGTGCATTAGCATCATCAGGCGGAGGAGAAGTGGCATCGGAGCACGAGGGAGCTGCATCCCACATGGCCATGGAGGGCCATGCAACGGACTCCGAATTTACCAGTGGGACGTAGGGCAAGGGGAGCTCCACAGCGGGGACTCGGGCAGACATCAGCGACACGGACTCGTCCTCTGAAGGGAGCTCCCTTGTGGTGGCGGCAACATCTGTGCCCCCCGCAACAACAGGTACAGCCGCCACCCACCGCACCAGCACCGCCCTCCCAGCAGCCCCTCAGCGTTTGCCCTGTGCCCGCTCACCCAGGAAGGTGGGCATCTCTTTCGCCCCAGGCACCTCAGGCCCTGCCCCAGTCACCCCTTCTGCCCTCAGTGAGGAGTCATTGACCTCCTGAGGACGCTCACTGTTGGGCAGTCTACCATTTTGAATGCCATCCAGGGTGTAGAAAGATAGGTGCACCAGAGTAATGCATACCTGGAGGGCATTCATTCTGGTCAGGCTGCCCTACAGCGATCGTTCAACACTCTGGCCTCAGCACTGATGGCAGCCATTGTCCCTGTCTCTAGCCTCCCCACTCCAACTTCCTCCACCCAGACCCTATCACCTGTACCTCTGCCTATCCCTGACACACCATCAGACCAGCCTGAACACACCTCAACACCCAAGGTAAGCTCAGGCAGACATAAGCACCACAGATCACACAGGCATTCACCCAAGCAACATCCACATACAGACATACCAACACCCACTGCCTCCACTGTGTCCCCCTCCTCCTGGTCTCCCTCCTCCCTCCCTGTCACGTCTCCACTCACACCTGCATGCACAACATCTTCAGCCACTACGTCCATCACCAGCACACACACCAGAACCCCCCGCACACGTGCAGTCACCACCCCCACTACCATTTACACGTCCCCTGTGTCCCCTCCCACTGTGTCTGTGACCCCCTCTTCCAAGATACACAAACGCAGGCAGCCACCCGCCCAACAGCCATCCACCTCACGACAGCCTCCAGCCAAAGCACCTGCACCCAAAGACACCAGACTTCATACTCCTACAACCACAACCTCTTCCTCCACTCCCATACCCACTACACCTACCCGTCCCACTGCTCCTAAGAAGTTTTTCCTGTCCGAACTCAACCTCTTTCCACCAACTCCCCCACCCCGTCCATGTCATAGGACTATAGTCAGCACCTCAGCCACGACAAAACCGGGCCCTGTCATGACAGTCTGCCAAGGACTGTGGAGTCCCCCACCCTCCAGGGCAGCAAGTTCAGTACGGAGCCAAGGCACGGGCAGCCCACCCCCGGAGAAACATCCAAAGATAGGCAGTGGCCGGCACGAGAGTGTGAAAACAGCAGGGACTAAAACCCCTACCATGGCTCCGGCAGGAAGTGTGGAGACAGCTGGCACCCCGCCCAAGGTAGGGAAGGGACACAGGCGATCAGGGAAGGCTGGGAAGGGCAGCACACCCGACAACACCGCCATCAGCCCAGCTGGCCAGGAGGGCCCCGGCAGCCCCATCCCAGGTGGGCAGGAGGGCCCCGCCAGCCCCATCCCAGGTGGGCAGGAGGGCCCCCCAGCCCCATCCCAGGTGGGCAGGAAGCCACCAACAGGCCTGGCACTGCAGCCCAGGAGGGCCCCGCCAGCCACAGGACAGATGGGCAGCAATGGGCACCGCCGTCTCAAGCACCGCTGAACTGGGCCCTTCATCTCAAGCACCGCTGAACTGGACACCGCCGTCTCAAGCACCGCTGAACTGGGCCCTTCATCTCAAGCACCGCTGAACTGGGCACCGCCGTCTCGAGCACCGCTGAACTGGGCACCGCCGTCTCAAGCACCGCTGAACTGGGCACCGCCGTCTCAAGTACCGCTGCACTGGGCACCGCCGTCTCAAGCACCGCTGCACTGGGCCCTTCATCTCAAGCACCGCTGCACTGGGCCCTTCATCTCAAGCACCGCTGAACTGAGCACCGCCGTCTCAAGCACCGCTGAACTGGGCACCGCCGTCTCAAGCACCGCTGAACTTGGCACCGCCGTCTCAAGCACCGTTGAACTGGGCACCGCCGTCTCAAGCACCGCTGCACTGGGCCCTTCATCTCAAGCACCGCTGCACTGGGCCCTTCATCTCAAGCACCGCTGAACTGGGCACTTCATCTCAAGCACCGCTGAACTGGGCCCTTCATCTCAAGTACCGCTGAACTGGGCACCGCCGTCTCAAGCACCGCTGCCCCATGAGCGGCAGGGGCTGGCCCGCATCTGTGTTGGGCAGGGCTGCACGAAGCACTCTGGGCACAAAGCCCCCTCCTGAACCAGTGGAGACTGTTATCCACTTGTGAGACTGTGGCTTTGCACTCCCCAGGATGGTCCAGTGGGCAAACCACCCACTGCAGAGACTTGTGAGACTGTGGCTTTGCACTCCCCAGGATGGTCCAGTGGGCAAACCACCCACTGCAGAGTCTTGTGAGACTGTGGCTTTGCACTCCCCAGGATGGTCCAGTGGGCGAACCACCCACTGCAGAGACTTGTGAGACTGTGGCTTTGCACTCCCCAGGATTGAACAGTGGCCATGGAGGCCCCTCGTGGATCTGGCGTCGTTCACTCATCTGGCTGAGGTGCCCCCCTTCCCTTCCCCCTGAGGTGCCTGTAGTTTTGCTATCTGATGCCCCGGCAGTGTTCTCTCCGTTGGAGTCAGGTATCTTGTTTGGGCTTTGCCCATGTGATTTGGGCCCAGTGGTCCGCGGACAATGCATGCTACAATGCTCGGACTTGTACATTTATGTATATCAGATTTTTTGATGTGTAGATATATTTTTAAGCCAGTTATACAATATATTCAAATGTTTAGAATCATTTCCTTTTGTCTTTGCATTCTTCCGGGGGGTTTGGGGGGAGTCACTCTGATGTGTTGCTATGCATTGATGTGTGTGTTGTAGTGGGTGAGGGTGGGTGTGTCGCGTATGTGTGTACCCGTAATATGTTCTTCTCCCCCCTCCCCTGTGTCGTAGGTGCAGTACTCACCGTTGTATTCTGCGCCGGCGTTCATGCTCCTGGTAGAGGAGTAGGAACACTATCGCTGGGAGTATGTGGAGTTCGGGTTCCATGCTGTCCTGATTCCTCATGGGGTATATGGAGGTGGGTGTTTTCCCTTCGAAATGGCTGTTTCCGGCGTGTTTTTATCGGCGGGGCTACCACCCCGGAAAAGGTGGTGGATCGGTAGGTTGTGATACAGTGGGCGGTACATTGTCTCCCGCCTGTCTGTTGGCGGTGACCGCTGCACTGTTTGTTTGTGCCGCCGTGGCGGGCGGTGTGGTAATGTGGTGGTCTCTGTTGGAGGTTTCCGCCAAGGTCAGAATTCCATTTTTTACCCCGCCAGCCTGTTTGCGGTTTGGCCGCACGTTTAACACCGACCGCCAGGGTTGGAATGACCACTTATATGCCAGAACATCCAAGAAAGAGATGAGCAATGTTATAAGGAGTAGAGATAGAAAAATTGCAGAAGAAAATCCCTGTTACGAGTATTGCAAGTACAGCAATTGTTGTTAATTGGTATTTTCATTGTGAATAAAGAACTAGGGGTTGAACTTAATCTATTATAAAAAAAATAGTCTGAGTGGTGCTGACAAAACAAGAAGTATGGTGAATTTTAATCAATATTTCTACCATAATGAGATGGGAATGTGGACTGTAAATCCTGTTCCGAAGAATGTTCAATCTTAGTTTTAGCTCTATCAGAGTCTAAAGAAGAAAGATATTGATATTAAAAAAAGGCTTTTACTTTTGAGGAGAAATCAAAGGGTGTTGAAGGATTACAAGGATGCAGTGAATGCATAGAAGAAGGGTCTATGACATTTTGTCTAAGAATGTCCAAAAGGAGAGTATATTTGAGTTGATGAGAGGACAGGATGTGAAATCAGTTGGGCAATTCCTCAAAAGGGATAAACTGATTGCTAGAAATGGTCTGAGAAACTGTAATATCATTGGTCAACCAGGGGAACAACTTAAGAACTTTGTCAGCTATGGTGATATTAAGGTTGCACCAAATAGGAGATAGTAACAATAATTGACGGGGTGAGTAGACTTGAGAAATGACATTTTGGCAAGATGACTAGAATGGTTCAATAGTGGAAAAGACATGGACCTAGGTTTTTGAGCAATAAGATAGAATTGAAGAAATGAAAATGAGATAATGAGCGGTGGGGTGAGGGTGGAGAGGAAGATGTTCCCAATGAGGACCCAGTCTGTTTGAGAATTAAGGCAGAGTGACATTGAGTAACGTTAGGAAAGTTGATGCCACCATTCATTTATTCATCTTTGGATAGGGAAATCCGAGCTGGCCGCTTACTTCATAAGAACTTAGATAATAAATAGTCAATAGAGCTAAAGGAGGTTTGAGGTATCCAGAAGGAAATCATCAATAAAAAGAAATTGATTATTGCCAGGAACATCAATTGCAATTGTATCTTATCTACCCCACCATGAAAGGTATAGAGGAGACCATTGAACAGAAAGGGTAGACAGCTTGTGCTTTAAATCTTCTATTTTAAACTTAATAGTTTTCCTAATGAAGGAGAATAAAGAATCCTTAGACATTTGATTTCAGATTAATTCTAAAGGAAACCTGTATTTGGAAGATTTCCTTAAGACAGAGCTTGTTGAGAAGCATTACTTCAGATTTGTCTATATCTAGACTATAACCAGAAATCAAAGAGTAGATATATAGTAATCAAAAACATTCCGGAATGGAGGTATGAGGATTGGAAACATAAAGTAGAATATCATCTGCATGTACGGAGAATTGAACTTTTAGTTGTCTGTGGGTATAACTGGTAAATACGTAGGATCTGTGTATCATTTCTAGGAATGGTTCCAAAGTAAGAATATACACTAAGGGAGATAATGGTCATACCTGTCTAGTGTCTCTTGATAAAGGGAAATAATGAGAGTGAAGGCTGCTGGTGAAAACCAAAGTAGAAAGGGAGGCATAGTGAATCTTGACATACTGCAGAAATCTGGGATCCAAGCCGTACCAGCTGAGGGCTTTGAACATGAATTCCCAGTTGACATGCTTGAAAGCTTTTTCAGTGTCCAATGGAACCACTTCTAGAGGAGATTTACTTTTCGAGGCACCATGAATAATATTCAGAAAGAGACGGTAGTTGTCTGAAATATTTCAGCCAGTAAAAAAACCAGACTGTTCAATGCTGACTAGGGAATGAAGTAATTTATTGGTGCAGAATGCCAGACTTTTCAAAAAATGTTATAGTCTGTTTTAATAAGGGAAATTGGTCTGTAGCTCTTGTATTCAGTCAGATCTTTGTCTTTTTTGGGGATTAGACAAATCATGGTTTCCGAGAAGGAACCTGTCTTATCATTAGAAGTGAGAAGATGTGTATTAGTAATAAAAGTTTGGGTCCCAGAAGATAAGAAAATTTGGAGTAGAAACTTGACTGTGAAGCCATCTGGACCAGGTGCATTATCATTTGGAAGTTTAGAAATGGCTGTACGAATCTCAGCAAGAGAAATCTCAGCTTCAGGAGATGTAAAGACAGTCTGCAGAAGTTGTGATACATGGATTGAAAGGAAAAAAGAGTCTAGAGAAGCAGGATTTGAAGGTGTGTCTTCTGTGTATAATTTGGAGTAAAAATCAGCAAAGCGGCTCATTATCTCCTGATCTTTAAATGATTGATTACCAGAAGCATTGTTTATAACTTCAATTTTAGACTTCTGTATTTTACAATTGAGATAACTGGCTAACAGTTTTCCGGCTGTATTAGAACTGTCATATTACTTAGCATTGACCTTCAGGAGTACGCCACTACCATTATCAATAGAAATTCTATTAAATTAAGGGGCATATGTACAAGCCTCTTACGCCTCCATGCACCAGCATAGCATCATTTTTTTTTACGCTAACGAAGCTTTAAGGAGGCCCCCCCACGCACCAAATGTACAAAGTGGCCCAACGCAGACTTTTTCTTGATGTTCCTTTGATCAGGTACTTTGATACTTGGGGGCAGATTTAAGAGCCCCTAGCACCTCCCTGCACCACATTAGCATCGTGCATTGCACCACTTTGTAACCCTTTGTGCTACATTATGACTGCGCCAGGCATAATATATGCAAAGGGGGCGTTCCTCCGATGGGGGGGTCGGCAGAAAAATGGCACAAAGAAATTCAAGAGATTTCTTTGCATCACTTTTTTTAGCACTTTTGATGCCTGCACTGGGGCTAGGGCAGCAAAGGCAGGGTCTTGTGCACTACAAAGACTTTTCTTTGAAGTTTGCCTACTTCAAAGGCAGAAATGCGTATAAGTTAGAATCCTTCTGAAATTAGGAAACGAGGAATCCATGGAGCCGGAACTCCAAATACTCCCTGCCCTTGTGTTTCTGCTCTTCTACGACCAACAGCTACGTAGGTGCCACAGACAACGGTGAGTACTGCACCTACGACATGGGAGAGGGGGAGGCAAAAGTTAGGGGACACACACCAAACACCCCTCCCCCCACCCTCGCATATTACAACATACACACCAATGCATTCACAAAAATCACAGTAACAACCCACAATCCCCCCGTAAGAATGAATACACAAAGTGAAAATCGGTCAAACAATGTAATGTGCCAATATACATGTCATACAAAAATATATAGATATATATTTGAAAATCAGTCAGAATTATATACAAGACGAGAAGTAGTGCAGATATGTACATAACAATGTCCATGCACCATCAGTCCAAAAATACATGGGCGAGGCCCACAAACGATACCTGACCACAATCGGAGAGAACACTGCCGGGGCATCAGATAGAAATTCGACAGGCACCTCAGGGGGAAGGGAAGGGGTGCACCTCAGCCGGATGACTGCAAAGCCAGATCCACGACTGGGTTCCACGCCCATTCATGCCCTCCTGGGGAGTGCAAAGCCACAGTTTCTCAAGTCTCTACAGTGGGTGGTTTGCCCACTGTGCCATCCTGGGGAGTGCAAAGCCACAGTCTCTCAAGTCTCTACAGTGGGTGGTTTGCCCACTGTGCCATCCTGGGGAGTGCAAAGCCACAGTCTCTCAATTTGATGCAGGTCTCTACTGGTACTGGGGGGGACTGGTGCCCAGACTGGATGAGTCTCCCCGTGAAAGGTTGTGTCCTGTCACTGTCCCAGCTGCACATGGGATAAGGATGCCTGATGTGGCGAGCCATTCATTCCTACCTGGTGCATTGCCCTGTTCAGCGGTGCTTTGCCATGGAGGTCTTTGCCCTGTTCAGCAGTGCTTTGCCATGGCGGTTCAGGACAGTTCAGCGGTGCTTTGCCATGGCGGTCTGTGCCCTGTTCAGTGGTGCATTGACATGGTGGTCTTTGCCCTGTTCAGCGGTGCTTTGCCATGGCGGTTCAGGACAGTTCAGCGGTGCTTTGCCATGGCGGTCTGTGCCCTGTTCCGCGGTGCATTGACATGGAGGTCTTTGCCCTGTTCAGCGGTGCTTTGCCATGCCGGTTCAGGACAGTTCAGCGGTGCTTTGCCATGGCGGTCTGTGCCCTGTTCAGCGGTGCATTGACATGGCGGTCTTTGCCCTGTTCAGCGGTGCTTTGCCATGGCAGTTCAGGACAGTTCAGCGGTGCTTTGCCATGGCGTTCTGTGCCCTGTTCAGCGGTGCATTGACATGGCGGTCTTTGCCCTGTCCAGCGGTGCATTGACATGGCAGTCTTTGCCCTGTTCAGCGGTGCTTTGCCATGGCGGTTCAGGACGGTTCAGAGGTGCTTTGCCATGGCGGTCTGTGCCCTGTTCAGCGGTGCATTGACATGGTGGTCTTTGCCCTGTTCAGCGGTGCTTTGCCATGGCGGTTCAGGACAGTTCAGCTGTGCTTTGCCATGGCGGTCTGTGCCCTGTTCAGCGGTGCATTGACATGGCGGTCTTTGCCCTGTTCAGCGGTGCTTTGCCATGGCGGTTCAGGACAGTTCAGCGGTGCTTTGCCATGGCGGTCTGTGCCCTGTTCAGCGGTGCATTGACATGGCGGTCTTTGCCCTGTTCAGCGGTGCTTTGCCATGGCGGTTCAGGACAGTTCAGCGGTGCTTTGCCATGGCGGTTCTGATAAGGACATTGGTGTGTGGCATGACGTTTCATCATTGCCCAGCGGGGCTGTGGCAGCCAGAGCCCTCCAGGGCACTGACTCCGGTGGTGCCGGTGGTCTCCTGACCAGTGACGATAGTGGGGCCCTCCTCGGCTGTGACTCTGGCGGTGGTCTCTGGACCAGTGACGATAGTGGGGCCCTCCTGGGCTGTGACTATGGCGGTGGTCTCTGGACCAGTAAAGACGGTGCTGGCGGTTGTGTCTCGACCGCCGGAAATGATGGGGCACTTCTCCGCCGTGACATTCACAACAGGCTGGGAAGACTTCCTCTGGCCCTTCCCCACCTTTGGTGGAGTCACAGCTGACTCTCCAATCCCCTTGGAACCCATGTCAGTTGTTTTCCCACCTGGAGTCTTAATACGGTCCCGTCGTCCACTCTCCAATTTTATTGCCTTTACAGGGGGTGGGCTGCCAGTGCCTTGGCTCCGGGTCCTACTACCTGCCCTGGTGGCCGGTGCACTCCAAAAACTTTGAACAGGCACCACTGGTATTGGAGGCTTTTTGGCTGAGGCGCTACGACAGGACTGATGAATTGGAGGGGGTGGGGTGGGGGCAAAAAGGTCAACTTTACAGAGGGACATTTTCTGACAAACACTGGGATGGGTAGCTGGAGGGGGACTGGGAGTGGAGGAAGAGGAGGTGGTTGTCGGAGGTGTCACTTTAGGTGTTTTGGGTGCAGGTGCAGGTAATGGAGGCTGTCGTGAGGTGGATGGATGTTGGGTGAGTGATTGACGGCGTTTGTGTACTTTGGGAGGGGGCGTCACAGACACACTGGGAGAGGACACAGGGGACGTGTAAATGGCAGTGGAGGTGGTGAGTACAGGTGAGCAGGGTGTGGTGCTGGGTGTACTGGTGCGAGTCCTAGTGGCTGTAGATGTAGTGCAGGCAGGTGAGAGTGTAGACGACACTGGGAGGGAGGAGGGAGAAGAGGAGGAGGGGGACACAGTGGAGACAGTGGACGTTGTTGTGTCTGTATGTGAGTGAGGCTTGCGGGAGTGCTTGTGGTGTGTGTGGTGCCTATGTTTGCTTGAGCTACTTGGGTGTGTTGACTTGTGTGCATGCTGGTCTGTATGTGTGCTTGGGATGGGCTGGAGTACAGGAGATTGGGTCTGGGTGGAGGAAGTTGGAGGGGGGAGGCTAGACACAGGGACAATTGCTGCCATCAGTGCTGAGGCCAAAGATTGCAGGGTTCGCTGAAGGACAGCCTGACCAGAATGAATGCCCTCCAGGAATGCATTACCGTGTTGCAACTCTCGTTCTACACCCTGGATGGCATTCACAATGGTAGACTGCCCAACAGTGAGTGACCTGAGGAGGTCAATGGCCTCCTCACTGAGGGCAGCAGGGGTGACTGGGGCAGGGCCTGAAGTGCCTGGGGCGAAGGTGATGCCCACCCTCCTGGGTGAGCGGGCACGGGGCGAACGCTGAGGGGCTGCTGGGAGGGCGGTGCTGGTAGGGGAGGTGGCGGCTGTACCTGTAGAGGTGGGGGGCACAGATGGTGCCACCACCACAAGGGAGCTCCCGTTCGTCGAACGGGTCCGTGTCGCTGCTTGGTGATCCGGTGGCCGATGTGAAGCTCCCCTCGCCCTCCGTCCCACTGGTGCATTCAGAGTCTGTGGTGTGGCCCTCCATCGCCATGTGGGATGCAGCTCCCTCGTGCTCCGGTGCCACTGTACCTCCGCCTGTTGATGTTGATGTACAAAAGGACAGGGAGTGAAGACAAAGGGGGGAAGACAGAAGAAAGAGGGTTTTAGTGCATGGCATACCGCTACCGTTGGCGGACAAGAAAAACCCAGATGCCCCCTGCATTACGCCGTTCTCCTGCCCTCTGCACATGCAATTTCTGGGATATGGCCTATATGGCAATGGTGGACATCGGCGCACATGGATGCCACAGGGGCAACTATACCTCGACTTGGCACTCTGCTGAGGTGGGGTAGAGTGCCACATGGGCTACATTACGGAGGGGCCTTGCCTACCTAACTCGCCCTGGCCTAGGGACACCCACAGCCCACCTCCCCCACCCAGACACCTCCACTGCACGCAAAGTCCGCAGAATGAGGTTGTACTCACCCCCTTGCGTCTGCTGTGATGCCCTCAAGTGCCCATACAACTCCAGGTAGGCCACCGCCAGGATCCGGAAAATCAGGGGGGTCATGGTGCGACGGGCACCCCTCCCACGTTGGGAGGCCATCCCCAGCTGAGCCTCCGCCGTCTTCTTGATGCAGCGGCGAATGTCCTCCCATCTCTTACGGCAGTGGGTGCTCCGTCTCTGGTGGGCCCCCAGGGTCCGGACCTCCTTGGCGATGGCACGCCAAATGTCCCTCTTCTGGTGGGTGCTGACCTACATGACATGCACAAGGAAAGAGGAACAGTCATTACCAACTGCACCGTCGTTGTGAGTGGCCCCCTCCCTACTCTGGCCATGTGGCCCATTCATTCCCATGCATTAATGTTCTATGGACTCTGCCCCCTTCCCTCTTCCAACCAGCCCTCTCCACCCAGGCCTAGCCCATACAATGTGCTCCCTGTGTACTAACCTGTTGGTCTGGAGGACCGTAGAGTAGCGTGTACTGGGGGAGGAACCCGTCTACCAGTTTCTCCAACTCCTGTGCAGTGAAGGCAGGGGCCCTTTCCCCAGACGCAGCAGCCATTGTCGCTTCCAGACCGAGGTCACAGCAGCACTTGCAGTGTAGGTCCTCTCCTGTCGAAGGTCAGGTATGTAGTGATTGAACAGATAGAAAATGGCGGTGACGTCCGCGGCCGGCGCACCTGTTCATTGGCTCCTGGGACCCAAAGGGTCCAATGTTAATCAATGCAGCATTGCGCCGCGGTCTACGACCGCCTACCGCGACGGTGTGTAATGCCAGCGCAGTTACCCCACAATCCCGTTGTCCCAGTTGAGAGGTCAGGCAACTGCCATTTCAGGGGCCCACATGGCTTCATTTCATACTGCGTCACTCATAGCTAGGCCTACACTCAACACACATACAGGAAGGGTTATGTGAGTGATGTAGTCTTGTGTGTGACTGTGGGTACATACCTGGAGGACTAATGACTGGTTCTTCGCTGTTGTCCTTCAAGGGCACCGTCTGCTGGGACATATGAGAAGATGGCGGAATCCTCCGGTGTACCGACCGCTGGTGGACCTGTTGACAATGGAAGAGCGACATGTCATCGTAACCTACCGGTTTGACTGTGCCACAATCCAGGAACTATGTACCCAGTTGGAACCAGACCTGATGTCACCAATCCGCCATCCGACTGGAATCCCCACTGACTTGCAGGTGCTGTCAGTGCTCCATTTCCTTGCAAGTGGGTCTTTTCAGACAACAGTGGCCATGGCATCAGAGATGTCCCAGCCTATGTTTTCCAACGTCTTGTCCAGAGTGTTGGCTGCCCTGCTGAAACACGTAAGGAGATACATAATTTTCCCTGAGGTGGAGGATTTGCCTACAGTGAAAGGTGACTTCTATGCCCTTGGACATATCCCCAACGTCATAGGTGCTATTGATAGGACCCATGTAGCTCTGGTCCCCCCCTACAGGAGTGAACAGGTGTACAGGAACAGGAAGAGTTATCATTCCATGAATGTACAGATGGTATGTTTGGCAGACCAGTACATCTCGCAGGTAAATGCTATGTTCCCTGGCTCAGTGCATGACGCCTACATCCTGCGGAATAGCAGCATCCCTGATATGATGGGTCAACTCCAGAGGCACCGTGTATGGCTTTTGGGGGACTCTGGTTACCCCAACCTTTCGTGGCTATTGACCCTAGTGAGGAATCCCAGGACCAGGGCAGAGGAACGCTGCAATGAGGCCCATGGGCGGACTGGGAGGGTGATCGAACGCACCTTCGGCCTCCTGAAGGCCAGGTTCAGGTGCCTCCATATGACAAGTGGATCCCTATTCTACTCACCGAAGAAGGTGTGCGACATCATCATCGCCTGCTCCATGCTCCATAATTTGGCATTGCGACGCCAGGTTCCTTTTCTGCAGGAGGATGATCCAGATGACGGTGTTGTAGCAGCTGTGGAGCCTGTGGAGCCTGTGGATAGTGATGAGGATGAAGCTGAGGAAGAAGACAACGACAATAGGGAGTTAGTCATACAGCAATATTTCCAGTGACACACAGGTGAGAACATTTTCATTTTTAGCATTACATTAACTTTCACACGTCTACCTCTATCCTGTTTTTCGATTTAAGTCAACATTTGGTAACTGAGTTGTACCCTTCCATTACGGTTTCACAGGTGTGGTTACCTACGTGTCAACTGCTTGCATCCTTCAAGGGCTTGTGATGTGTGATATAGGTATGTTAGCTTTAGAATGGTACACCCATTATGACACTGTCATTGATAATACATTTTTACTACATCACAGACTGACTCCAGATTGTTTTGTGTTTCAAGGGTGTTTATTGAAGTGCTCAGAAATGGGAGGGGCGTGTAAAATGAGGATGGGTGATGGTGGAGGAATGTCCAGGGCAGAGTACAGTCTATTAGTCTCACAGGTGCACTGCCCATCTGGGCATAGGAAGAGGAGCTGGGGCAGTTAAAGTATGGACAGGGTAACAAAGTGGGACAGTGGGAGGACAATCAGGGTGGTGTAATTTCCTGGCGGGGTCTTGCCATCTTGCTCTGTCCTGTTCCTGGATCTCAGGGACTGCCTGCGTGGTGGTTGTCCGTCTGCAGGGGGTGGGGTGCTGGTGTGTTGGTCCTGTGGCGGGGTGTCCTGTCCACTAGCGCCGGCGGAGGTGGTGGGCATTTCATCATCCTGGCTAGTGTCAGGGGCCCCTTGGAGTGCCACGGTGTCCCTCAAGGTCTGCTGTATGTCCTTCAGCACCCCTACGATGGTGCCCAGGGCGGAGCTGATGGTCCTGAGCTCCTCCCTGAACCCCAAATACAGTTCGTCCTGCAGGCGCAGGGTCTCCTTCAACTTGTCCAGAACCATCACCATCGTCTCCTGGGAGTGGTGGTATGCTCCCATGATGGAGGAGAGGGCCTCGTGGAGAGTGGGTTCCCTTGGCCTGTCCGCCCCCTGTCGCACAGCAGCCCTCCCAGTTCCCCTGTGTTCCTGTGCCTCCGTCCCCTGGACCGTGTGCCCACTACCACTGCCCCCAGGTCCCTGTTGTTGTTGGTGTGGTGGGTTAGCCTGGGTGCCCTGTAGTGGTGGACACACCGCTGATTGACCTGTCCTGGGTAGGGAGGTTTAGGCCCGCTGGGTGGGTGCTGTGCTGGTGTTACCAGAGCGTGGAAGGTCAGTGTTGGGCTGTGCCTGTGCAAGGGGAACCGACTGTCCCGAGGCCCACGATGGCACGGGCTGGTTATCAGGATCCAGTAGGGCAGAGCTGCTCTCGTCACTGTGGGCCTCTTCTGGGGGTGGAGTGGTGTTGTCTGGACCCTCTGGTGTGGTGACGGTCCTTCGGGTTCCTGCAGGGGCATAAGAGCATGATTATTGCATGTGTGTGTGTAATGGTGTGCAATGGGTGGGTGTTTGTGTACACCAGTGCATGCATTCCTGTGTGTGAGTTTGTGTGGTGATGGTTGGGGGGGTGTACTGGGTATGTGCAGTGGGAATGCTTTAGTGAGGGGTGTCCATGCTTAGTTGTGTCATGCAGGGCTTGGTGTTGGGATGGGTGGTTTGTGTCATGGTTACATTAGTGCGAAGTTGTAGTGATAGGGGAGGGAGTGAGGGAGGGGGTGTGCGATAGCATGCAGGTAGGGTGGGGGATATGATAGTTAAGATTTGACTTACCAGTGTCCCATCCTCCACCGACTCCTGCGAGGCCCTCAGGATGCAAGATGGTCAATACTTGCTCCTCCCATGTTGTTAGTTGTGGGGGAGGAGGTGGGGGTCCGCCGCCAGTCCGCTGTAGCGCGATGTTGTGCCTGGAGACCGTTGAACGCACCTTCCCCCGTAGGTCGTTCCACCTCTTCCTGATGTCCTCCCTATTTCTTGTGTGCTGTCCCACGGCGTTGACCCTGTCCACTATTCTGCACCATAACTCCATCTTCCTGGCTATTGATGTGTGCTGTACCTGTGAGCCAAATAGCTGTGGCTCTACCCAGACAATTTCCTCCACCATGACCCTGAGCTCCTCCTCGGAGAAGCGGGGTGTCTTTGGTGTGCCATGGGGTGGTGTCGGTGATGTGTGGGGTGGTGTATGTGGTGATGCGTGTGGTGAGTGTAGTGGTGTGTGGTGTTTTGTGCGTGGATGTTGTGTGGGTGATGGTGTTGTGTGCCTTTGTGTAGTGGGGTTGTCTATTCTGTGCTCTCTCTCTGTCGCCTTCATGTCTACATTTTGGTCGTAGGGGTTTGTGGGTGATGTGGGTGTGTGTTTTATATTGTGTTTGGTGTGTGGGAGTGTTGTTTGTATGTGTATCAGGTGTGTGTATTTGTAAATGTCCAATGTGGTGGTGTTTTGGGGATGTGTGTGTATTTTTAGCGCGGCGGTGTGTACCGCCAATGGAATACCGCGGTTGAAAGACCGCCGCGTGGGTTCGTGGGTCCTAATAGCATGGGCGTGTTTCTGTTGGTGTGGAGGTGGAGGATTTGTTTCTGCCAGTTTATCACTGACCTTTGGTGTGGCGGTGTTGTGTGGGTGTCTGAATTTCGGCGGATTCCAAGATGTGTGTCATAATAGCTGTGGCAGAATGCCGCCGCCGCAGCGGTGTATTGGCGGTCTTCTGCACGGCGGTAAGCGCCTTTTACCACCAATGTTGTAATGACCCCCTTAATCTGCCAGTGCCTGGGTTCTTTTGCTGAGAGGAATGATTTGCCAAATGGTGCCAAATCCAATTCCTGGCCTCTTGAGAGTAAGATCTGGTGTAACCAAGAAGAAACAAGCGTATTGACTCCAGAACGACTTTGGAACCGGCGACCCTGCGCGGCTGCCTACACCGGAGCCATGGTCCCTGCTGAGTGCAACAACCACAACTCATACCGCAGGCCCAACTCCACCACAGCACCTCCGAAGTCCCACCACAGTGTAAGTTCAGAGTACTGTCTCACCAACGTCCGTGACACCCGACTCCTTCTCTGACGCAGCACCTGTGGCCCCTTGGTGTGAACGCGACACAACAAAGTCAATGCCTCATGTCTTGACCTGCTGGATTCATCGACTCTGCATTCTTGGAAGGAACCGACGCCTCGCCACCAAGGCTGCATCACCTCCTCTGAAACCATTAGGAACCAATGTCTCACCTCCCCTGCCTAGCAGTAAGGAACCCACACCTCACCTCCCTGACAGCAGTGAAGAACCGATGCCTGTGCCAGCTCCAGCGATGCTTCACCTCCACAACTTCATGCAACGTCTTTGTTTCCTCCTTGTCCAGGTTACTGCACCTGAGGTCTGTGCGACTCCATGACCGGCCTGCACTCCTTCGCAAGTAGCGTTGTTCTGTTGGGAATGGCTCCGTCAATATATGGCGAAAGCTCCAGTTGGAACTATTGGGTTTCTAAGTGTTATACTCAGATTTACTCTTTGAAAATGTGTATCTTTGCTTGTGTACTTTGGATTTGTTTTGGTCTTGTTTTACTCAGATAAACATTCGCTATTTTTCAAAAGTGGAGTGGAGTACTAATGTGGTGTTTTCACTGTGTTACTGTCTGTGTGTGTACAAATATGTTATATATTGCATTTGAGATGAGCCTGACTACTTGTGCCAAGCAACCAAGGGGGTGAGCATGGGTTATCCTAGCTGTGTGGATTCCTGCGAGTGAGGGTCCCTATTTGGACAGGGTGCAAACCAATTGCAACTAGAGATGCCATTTCTAACACATAATATGACACAACATAGCATAACATAGCGTAATGTAACCTAACGTAATGTAACGTAACATACCATAACATAAAATACCATAACATGTGCCCAGAAATGAAGAAATAGATTGGCTCTGTGATTGTACCATATTGAGCCTTCTTGCAGAAGTGAGAAAAGATTTAAGATCTGAAATCACTGTCCTGCAAAGGCTGAATCCAGCTTACAAAGAAGAGTTGTCAAGCAAGCCAAATAAGGATGCTTCTATTGGTAAACAATTCTGGACATACGGACAATGAGAAAAATGTAGGAAGTAAAGCCCACGTCAGTGCAAAGTTACCCTAACAATCATAGACAAAAGGGCCTGATTTAGGTTTTGAAGGAGGGAAGAATCTGTCACAAACGTGACAGATATCCTGTCCACCTTATTGCAATCTCTATAGGATATCATGGGATCATATTAAGGCGTACGGAATATACGTCACATTGGTGTCAGGGCCAAAGTCTATGAAAATAAAAAAACCTTGTTGCAAACGTTAAACCCAGTCTAGCTCCATGGAAACAAATGTGATCTACCTGAAAAATCTTTTGGATCATTATGAGAAACTACTTTAATCAAACCAGTCATTCATTCTAAGAGGGCCAGGCAATAAAGAGAAACTTATATGACAAAAGCATGTTGTTAGACTTTTCATCCTCGGCGTGGTCTCCCTTAAATTTTTGCCTCTGTTTCCCAGGTTGTTGATGTGTGCTGGACACTGATTTTGCTGTTTTTTTTACTCTGGACACTTTACCACTGCTAACCAGTGCTAAAGTGCAAGTGCTCCTTTACAAAATGTGAATGTAATTGGCTTATCCATGATTGGCATATTTGATTTATTAATAAGACTCAGGTACAGTGCACTAGAGGTGCCCAGGGTCTGTAAATCAAATGCTATTAGTGGGCCTGCAGCACTGGTTGTGCCACCCACATTACTAGCTCTGTAATCATGTCTCAGACCTGCCACTGCAGTGTCTGTGTGTGTAGTTTTAACTGTAAATTCGACTTGGCAACTGTACCCACTTGCCAGGCCTAAACCTTCCCTTTTCTTACATGTAATACACCCCTAAGGTAGGCCTGGGTAGCCCCAAGGGCAGGGTGCAGTGTATGGTTAAGGTAGGGCATATAGTACTGTGTTTTATATGTCCTCTCAGTGAAATATTGCTAAATTCGTGCTTTACTGTTGCAAGGCCTGTCCCTCTCATAGGCTAACATGGGGGCTACCTTTAAATCTGATTAAAGTGTAGATTCCCTTTGGGAGCAGATGGACATGTGGAGTTTGGGGTCTCTGAGCTCACAATTTAAAAATACATCTTTTAGTAAAGTTAATTTTAAGATTGTGTGTTTGAAAATGCCACTTTTAGAAAGTGAGCGTTTTCTTGCTTATACAATTTCTGTGACTTTGCCTGTTTGTGGATTGCCTGTCTGGGTCAGTTTGACAGTTGGGCTGGTTGCACCTCACACTAGACAGTGACACAAAGGGAGCTGGGGTGCAGTCTGAATTTCCTGATGAGCCATCTGTGCTAGGAGGGAGGGGAGGAGTGATCACTCACACCTGAAAGGGCTGTGTCTGCCCTCACACAATGCAGTCTCCAACCCCCTGGTGAGTGTCTGGGGCCTGGCCTGACCAAGGCAGGATCTCACATTCAAGAGAGACTTTGCTTTGAAGTAGTTCTACTTCAAAGGAGAAAATGGGTATAAGAAGGGCACCCAAAACCACAGACTTTAGAACACTTCTGGAAACCAAGAGGAACCTCTGCCTGGAGCACAGCTGAAGAGCTGAGGAAGAAGAGCTGCCCTGCCTTTGTGCTTTGTGGAGCTAACCTTCAGTTGCTGCTTCTGCCAGAGTAAGAGGGTAAAGACTGGACTTTGTTAACTTCCATCTTGTGAAGATCTCTAAGGGCTTGATTTAGAGCTTGTCTCCTGTTGTTTGAAGTCTCAGGAACAGCAAAGACTTCTCTCTGCCAGCACCTGGAGTCTCTGGAAAGACTTCTACTCTGCCAAGTGGTGCCCATCCAGTACCTGGGACCCTGAAAGGAGAAGTTGGCAGCCTAAGAGGAAGAAATCCACGCACAGAACGCTGTGCGGGGAAAAGATCGACGGGACTCTGATCTGCGGGTGGGAAATCGACATTCGCCTGTAACGCGACTGAAGAATCGACATACGGAGCTGGAGAAACAAGTTGCAGCATAGCTTATGGAGGCTGGTGAGATCGCAACCCACGCTGGGCGTGTTAAAACAACGCAAGGCCTGCCCGGGCCTGAGAGTGATTACTGGATCAACGCATCGCTCTCCTGCGGAGAGAAGAAACGACACGTCCCAACCTGACAAAAGGAGAAAAAATGCAAGGTCTCACTCTGGAGTGACATCAACGCATCTCAAACCACTTTTGATGCACACTCGCCCGTGGGGGGTTATTTTTGACACACCCAAGGTATATTTTCACGCTAACAGTGTTAGTGTTTGTTTAAAACTACATGAAGACTCTTTTTGCTTTTTAATTGATAACTTGACTTGTGTATTTTGGATTTTTGTCATTTTGGTCTTATTTTGTTTAGATAAATATTCCTTTTTTTTCTAAACCTGTGTTGTGTCATTTTGTAGTGTTTTAATAAAGTTACTGTGTGTGTTGTTACACATACTTTACACCTAGCACTCTGAAGTTAAGCCCACTGCTCGTGCCAAGCTACCAAGGGGGTAAGCAGGGGTTAGCTGAGGGCGATTCTCTTTTACCCTGACTAGAGTGTGGGTCCTTGCTTGGACAGGGGGTAACCTGACTGCCAACCAAAGACCCCATTTCTAACACGTGTCTAATGGAAAGATATGTCAAAGCTTGTAAATAAAAATACATGAAGACCTTAAAAATCTCAACCACACAGGGACAAACCAATTAGCCACTAAAATCTTCATTATGAGTGGCCTCTCAACTCCAATAGAGCTGCTAACATCCACAGTGGAATTATGAGAGCTGCACAAACATCACAAATGTGTTCACTTTCACAGAAAGATTTTGGATGCTGAAAACAGCCAAAATGTCTGTGTGGAAGCATGGGGGAAAAATGCCAAAAACAGGCACCAAATTATTATTCATTAGGTAATGCCATTCTCTTTTTTTGTGAACTCTTAGGGTGCAACTTGTAATGGGACAAAATTTGCTTACCACTGGAGGTACTGGTGTGTGATTCACCTCTATCAGTCTGATCCTGTTTAATGGCACTATGGCCCTCAATACAACCCTGGTGGTAAATCCCGCTCACCACCGTGCAGAAGACCGCTGCGGCCGGAGAATTCTGCTACAGGTATTACGACCCACAGCCCTTAATCCGCCACAATACAGACACCCATACAAGTCCGCCACACCAAAGGTGGGTGATAAAAGGGCGATACCAAAACCAACACTGTCACGCCAACAGGAATACGCCCACACTATCATGATCCACGAATCAACGTGGCGGTCTTTCCACCACGGTAATCCATTGGCGGTACACACCGCCGCGCTCAAAATACACACATATATACAAAACACAACCACATTGGACAATTCAAAATACACACACCTGATACACATACACACACCACACCCACACACCCACTCCAATATAAAGCACACACCCAGATCCCACATAAACCCTTGCTACCAGAATTTTGAAACCATGCCAGAGAGATACACTACCTAAAACAACACCAGCATCCGCAGACACACAACACCATCACTTACACAACATGCACGCACCTCAAACAACACACACCAACACACACCCTCACACATCACAACAGACACCACCTCATACATCACCCACACCACATCATGGCACCTCAATGACACCTCAGGTTCTCTGAGGAGGAGCTCAGGGTCATGGTGGAGGAAATCGTCCAGGTAGAGCCACAGCTATTCGGATCACAGGTGCAGCAGACCTCCATTGCAAGGAAGATGGAGCCATGGCGCAGAATTGTCGACAGGGTCAACGCAGTGGGACAGCATCCAAAAAATTAGGGATGACATCAGAAAGAGGTGGAATGACCTACGGGGGAAGGTGTGTTCCTTTGGTCTCCAGACACCAGATTGCTGTACAGAGGACTGGCGGTGGACCCCCACCTCCTCCCCCACAACTAACAAAATGGGAGGAGCAAGTCTTGGCAATACTGCATCCTGAGGGCCTTGCAGGAGTAGCAGGAGGACTGGACTCTTGTAAGGCAAATCTTTACTACCATATCCCCACCCCACCTGCATGCCATCACATACTCCCACCCTTACCACCACTCCCATCACCCCAACAACCCACAGATATCCCACCAACCGAACCCACACATCCCAAAACCAAGCTCTGCATGTGACACCAATGCATGGACACCCATCACCCAAGCATGTCCACTACAGAGACTCACTCATGCCCCTAAATCAAAAATCACAAAAGGACCAAGCCAATAATGCAAGCACTCGAGTGAAGGGTCAACCACCCATTGCACACAATGGCACACACAGATACAATAATTATGCATTTACACTCCCCAACAGGACCCCTACCAAACGTCACCGGACAGGAGTTGCTAGACATGTCCAGTTCCCCCACAGAAGAGTCCCACAGTGATGACATCAGCTCTGCACAACTGGATCAAGATGACCAGCCAGGTCCATCTGGGACCTCGGGACAGTCGGTTCCCCTGACACTGTCACAAGCCAACACATAGCCTCCCCCCTCAGGAAACACCAGCACAGCACCCACCCAGCGGGCGCATCCCTCTGTCCCCAGGACACGTCCATCAGCAGTACCACTACAGGGAACCCAGGAAAACCCACCAACCCAAGAAAATCAGGTACCTGGGGGCAGTGACAGTGGGCACACGGTTCAGGGGACAGAGGCACAGGATAACAGGGAAACTGGGAGGACTGCTGTGCGACAGGGGGAGGACAGGCCCAGGAAACATGAGGCACTCTCCAACATCATGGGAGCTTATTATCATTCCCAGGAGACGATGGCAACGGTACTGGGCAAGTTTCAGGAGACCCAGCGGCTGCAGGAGGCACACTACCTTGGGATCAGGGAGGACTTGAAGTCCATTAACACCACCTGGTCACCATTGCAGGGGTACTGGCAGACCTGGCCAACACCAGGAGGGACAGAGTGGCACAACAAGGGGCCCCTGACACTAGCCTGGATGATGCATAGCCCTCCACCGCTGCCAGTGGACAGGACGCACCGACACAGGAACAACAGGACACCAGCACCCAACCCCCTGCAGATGGAGAACCACCCCACAAATGGTTCCTGAGATCCAGGAACAAGACAGAGAACATTGCCAAGACCCCCACCAGGAAATGAGACCCCCCCTGAATGTCACCCTTCTGTCCCACTATGTCACCGTGTCCATCCTTAAACTACCATTGCTCCACTTCCATGCCCCTTTCGACAATGCACCTGTGAAACAAATAGACTAGACTCTGCCATGGACATTCCTCCACCATCCTCCCAGCCCATTTTACAACCCCCTCCACTTAGTAGCACAGGAATAAACACACTTCAATCACAAACCAATCTTGAGTCAGTCTGTGCTTTCACAAATGTGTAATTGCAATAACTATGGAATATAGCAATGTCAATTTACTTGTTCACATACCAATGTAACACACCTGTAGGCCAGCAGTAAACATAGCAGAGGGCACAAAGTGGGACCCAAATCTGTGAAATGGAAAGTCAAAGTGACAAGTCAGGGTCCATACACTGAATGAAAATGACACACTTATGCTAGTTCCAACAATAGAATGAGATGTGGGAAGCAGTGACATCTTCTTACGTGTGTCTCACTGGAAGTATTGCATGATGATGTTGTTTCGGTTGTCGATATCCTCTTCTTCTACCTCCTCTTCTTCACTGTCCACAGGCTCCACATCTGCCACTAGACCACCATCTGGCCCATCCTCCTGCGGAAAAGGCACCTGGCATTGCAAAGCCAGGTTGTGAAGCATACAGCAGGCCACGATTATCTGGCACACCTTCTTCGGTGAGTAGTATAGGGAGCCACCTGTCAGATGGAGGCACAAGAATCTGGCCTTCAGGAGGCCGAAGGTGCGTTCGATCAACCTCCTAGTTCACCAATGTGCCTCATTGTAGCATTCCTCTGCCCTTGTCCTGGGATTCATCACTGAGGTCAGTAGCCATGACAGGTCGGGGTAACCAGAGTCACCTGCAAATGTCGAGGGACAACTGTTAGACACACACTAATCCTTAAGGACAGCCCCATACCCAGAAACCTATGTCAACTGTATTGGGACGTTGGCCTCACCTATTCGCCACACACAGTGCCTCTGGAGTTGGCCCATCACATAAGGGATGCTGCTATTCCTCAAAATGTAAGCGTCATGCACAGAGACAGGATACTTGGCATTGATATGGGAGATGTACCGGTCTGCCAAACACACCATCTGCACATTCATAGAATGGTAGCTCTTCCAGTTTCTGTACACCTGTTCATTTCTGCAGGGGGGGGGTACAAATGCCACATGTGTACCATCAATGGCACCAATGATGTTGGGGATATGTCCCAGGGCATAGAGGTCACCTTTCACTGTGGGCAAATCCTCCAGCTGAGGGAAAACAATGTAGCTGCAAATGTGTTTCAGCAGGGCAGACAACACTCTGGACAACACGTTAGAGAAGATTGGCTGGGACATCCCTGATGCTATGGCCACTGTTGTTTATAAAGACCCACTGGCCAGGAAATGGAGTACAGACAGGACCTGCACTAGAGGGGGGATTCCTGTGGGATGGCGGATAGCTGACATCAGGTCCGCCTCCAACTATGCACACAGTTCCTGGATTGTTGCATGATCAAGTTTGTATGTGACCAGGATGTGTCTTTCTTCCATTGTCGACAGGTTCACCAGGGGTCTGTAAACCGGAGGATGCCGCCATCTCATCACCTGCCCCAGCGGACGTGCTCTATGGAGGAGAACAGCGAGCAGAGAGTTATCCAACACTGAGGTATCATAATGTCTTATTTTCAGAAACGTAATCAACCCGCAATGTGCCGGTAACTGTCTATATTCCCGGCCTAGATAGGTGTAACGCAGTTTACATCCATCCCATGTGGCCTCCTGAAATGGCGGCTGCCTGACCTGTAAGGTGGGACAAGAGGATAAGAGGTAACTGTGCTGGTGTTTTACTCCGTCGCAGTGGGCGGTGGATGACCGCAGCGCAATTCAGCATTGGTTAACATTGGGGCGTATGGGTCCCAGGAGCCAATAACGCACCGCAGCGGACGTGACTGCCATTTTCTGACTGTTCACTCACTTGATACCTGACCTTAAACAGGAGAGGACCTACACTGCAAGTGCTGCTGTGACCTCAGTCTGGAAGCGACGATGGCTCATGTGTCTGGAGATTGTGCCCCTGCCTTCACTTCGGAGGAGTTTGAGAAACTAGTGGATGGGGTCCTTCCCCAGTGCATGCAACTGTACGGTCCTCCAGACAAACAGGTGAATACACTGTGAGCATGCTGCATGGGCAATGCCTGTTTTGAGTGGTGTGGATGGAAGATACAGGGTGGGAGGGCTGAGACCAGCATGTGCGGATGGGGAGTGTATGTGCGTCAGGGCAAGGGTGGGAACTGGGGGGCAATGAGTATGATGGTCCGGACGGGTAAGTAATTACCTTTTCCCCCTGTACCATTTCTCTAGGTCAGCGACCACCAGAAGAATGGTTTTTGGCGTGCCATCGCCAAAGAAGTCCGGACCCTGGGGGTCTACCACAGACGGAGCACCCACTGCCGTAAAAGATGGGAGGACCTGTACCGCTGGAGCCAGAAGACGGCGGAGGCCCAGCTGGGGATGGCCTCCTAAGGTGGGAAGGGTGCCTGTTGCACCATGACCCCCCTGACGTTCCGAATCCTGGCGGTGGCCTATCCGGAGTCGGATGGGCGCTTGAGGGCATCACAGCAGCCACAAAGGGGTGAGTACACTCTCATTCAGCTGACTCTGCGTGCATTACAAGGTGTCGGGGTGGGGGAGGTGGGCAGTAGGTTCCCCTGGGCCAGGGCAAAGTTGGTAGGCAGGGTCCCTTGTGAGGCAGTCTATGTGGCACCCCAACCCCACCAGTGGTAAGAGCCATCTACACCTAGTCAGGCTCCTGTGACTTCCAGGTGTACAGCAATTGGTCTTAGGCCTCATGCCCCATGGTCAGCTGAAATTTGTAGGAACAGTTAGTGCATGGCATAGTGCAGAGGGCTGCATCATGTGTGTTGTGTCTGCCAACGGTAGTGGTGTTGCATGCACTGAAAATGTCTTTTTTCTGTATCCCCCCCTTTTTGTGGTCTCCCTGTTCTTGTGTGCAATAGCATCATCAGGCAGAGGAGCATTGGCACCAGACCAGGAGGGAGCTGCAAACCACTTGGCCCTGGAGAGCGAAACAACGGAGTTTGAATCCACCAGTTGGACGGAGGGCGAGGAGAGCTCCACGGCGGGGACAGGAGCAGACAGCAGTGACAGCAACTCCTCCTCTGATGGCAGCTCTCTTGCACCTCTGTGCCCACCGCATCAACAGGTACAACCGCCACCCCCCCACTAACACCGCCCTCCCAGCAGCCCCTCAGCGTGTGTCCCGTGCCCCCTCACCCAGGAGGGTGGGCATCTCCTTCGCCCCACGCACCTCAGGCCCTGCCCCATTCAGCCCTTCTGCCCTCAGTGAGGAGGCTATTGACCTCCTGAGACCCCATCACTGTTGGGCAATCTACCATTGTGAATGCCATCCAGGGTGTAGAGAGGCATTTGCAACAAACAAATGCATACCTGGAGGGCATTCATTCTGGCCAGGCAGCCCAACAGAGAGCATTTTAGGCTCTGGCCTCAGCACTGATGGCAGCCATTGTCTCTGTGTCCAGCCTCCTCCCTCCAACTTCCTCCACCCAGACCCAATCCCCTGTACCTCAGCCTATCCGAACCACACCATCAGACCAGCATTCACACTCATCAACAAACAAGATTGGCTCAGGGAAAGATAAGCACCACACATACCACAGGCACTCACACAAGCACCATCCCCATGCAGACACAGAACATCCACTGCCTCCACTGTGTCCCCCTCCTCCACGTCTTCCTCCTCCCTCCCTGTCTCGTCTCCACTCACACCTGCATTGACTACATCCTCAGCCACTGCCTCCATCTCCAGCACGCCCATCACCACACGCCGCTCATGTGCACTCACCACCCCCACTACCATGCACACATCCCCAGTGTCCTCTCCCAGTGTGTCTGTGAGCCCTCCTCCCAAAGTACACAAACGCAGGCACACACCCACCCAACAGCCATCCACCTCACAGCAGCCTCCGGCCCATGCACCTTCACCCAAATTGAGCAGATGTACACCTCCTACAACCACTACCTCTACCTCCACTCCCAAACCCCCTCCATCTTCCCATCCCAGTGTGTCTAAGAAACTCTTCCTGGCTAACATTGACCTCTTCCCTAAACCTCCCCCCCGTCCTTCCCCTAGGGCCAGGCTTTCCAGGTCCCAGCACCTCAGCCACCAAAACCCCAGGCACAGTGGTGCCAGCAACTGCGGGGTCATGGAGTGTGCCACCCATCAAGGCTGCCAGTGTGCCACGTAGCGAGGGCAAGGACATTCCGCCACCTGCCAAGGTGAAAAAGGTGCCCACATCCCAGAGGGAGAAGCCGAAAGTACCAGCCAGCAAGGGCTCAGCAAAAACCAAAGGGGAAAGTGGCAAGACAACTGCGGCACCATCAAAGCAGGGGAAGGGCCAAAAGCTGAAGAGCAGTTCAGGAGAGGGCATGGTGGCACTGACTGAGGGACCAGTGTCACACTTTCTGTCCACGACCACGCCAACCTGTATGGCAGAAAACACTGCTAGCTGCCACCACCACAACAGCCACCTGCACCGTCACCTGTACCGCCCCCGGCACATCTACAGCCTCAGCGACAGTCCCCAGCCTCTTCCCCAGTGGGCAGCCGTCCGAGGCTGCAGGAAACATCCTGCTGTGTCCCTCTGCAGGTGCTGACCCATGCACAGCCACAAGCACCGCGACAACAGATACCGCCACAAGCACCGCCGTGACAGACACCGCCGCAAGCTTTGCTGCAACAGACACCGCCGCAAGCACTGCCACCTGCACCGCCCCTGGCATGTCTACAGCCTCAGCGACAGTCCCCAGCCTCTTCCCCAGTGGGCAGCCATCCAGGGCTGCAGGAAACGTCCTGCTGTGTCACTCTGCAGGTGCTGACCCATGCATCGATGCCAGCACCGCCGCAAGCATCACCACGACAGACACCGCCGCAAGCACCGTCACCGGCCCGCTGCATCCTCGGACACAGGCACCACCATGACATGGCTACCATCCCCAGTGGTCAGTCGTCTGAGGCTGGAGGAGAGTTCCTGCATCCTGGGCAGCTTCCATGAGGCATTTCTTCCATCACTGTTTACACCTACAGGTGGAAGGTGCAGCCGCAGCAGTGTGGGGTTTCTTGCTGCCTCCATGGCGTATCATGCGACCTGAACCTCGCAAATCTCATTGCACGCACACCAGGGTGAGGGAATTTTACCAGCCACACTGCACGTGGAGCACTCTGCGCACCATGCCCCCTCCAGAACCAGTGGAGAGATACATCCACTATCTCAGTCCTTGGCAGGATGAAGCACCTTGGGCACCATGCCCCCTCCAGAACCAGTGGAGAGATACATCCACTACCTCAGTCCTTGGCAGGATGAAGCACTCTGGGCACCAGGCCCCCTCCAGAACCAGTGGAGAATCACATCCACTACCTCTGTCCTTGGTAGGATGAAGCACTCTAGGCACCAGGCCCCCTCCAGAACCAGTGGAGAGATACATCCCCTACCTCAGTCCTTGGCAGGATGAAGCACTCTGGGCAACATGCCCCCTCCAGAACCAGTGGAGAGATACATCCACTACCTCAGTCCTTGGCAGGATGAAGCACCCTGGGCACCAGGCCCCCTCCAGAACCAGTGGAGAATCACATCCACTATCTCAATCCTTGGCAGGATGAAGCACTCTGGGCACCAGGCCCCCTCCAGAACTAGTGGAGACTGTTATCCACTTGAGGGACTATGGCTTTGCACTCCCCAGACCAAGCAGTGGGCAAACCACCCACTGGAGAGACTTGAGAGACTGTGGCTTTGCACTCCCCAGGATAAAGCAGTGGGCAAACCACCCACTGGAGAGACTTGAGAGACATGGCTTTGCACTCCCCAGGATAAAGCAGTGGCAAAGCAACCCATTGGAGAGACTTGAGAGACTGTGGCTTTGCACTCCACAGGGTAAAGCAGTGGGCAAATACCACTGGAAGGACTTGAGAGACTGTGGCTTTGCACTCCCCAGGATACAGCAGTGGGCAAACAAACCACTGGAGAGACTTGAGAAACTGTGGCTTTGCACTCCCCAGGATACATCAATGGGCATGGAGCCCCCTTGTGCAGCAGTGGCGTTGTGCGTTCATCAGGCTGAGGTGCCCCGCCTCCCCCTGAGGTGCCTGTATATTTTCGATCTGATGCCCCAGCAGTGTTCTTTCCGTTTCGAGTCAGGTATCATGTGTGGGTCTCGCCCATGCATTTTGGGCCCAGTGGTCCACGGACAATGATTAGTACACTATCAACTTGTGTAGTTGGTGTACATATTTGTATATGCTGAATTTTGACTTTTGAATAATGGACTTTTCTTGATTACAATGGTTACAATCATTTCCTTTTGTCCTTGCGTTCTTCCAGGGAGTGGGGGGTGTATATGTAATGTTGCTGCATGTATTTGTGTGTCTGTTGTTGTGTGTGAGGGTGAGGGTGAGGGTCTTGCATGTTGCATGTGTGTGCCACTCTGTTTCCTCGCCCTCCCCTGTGTTGTAGGTGCAGTACTCACCGTGGTCGCTGCTGGCGCCGTTCATACTCCCGGTATAAGAGGAGGTAAACCAACACGGGCAGTACATGTAGTTCGGGCTCCATGGCGTACTGGTTCCTCGTTGGGTGTCGAGAGGTGAGTGTTTTCCCTTCAGTGTACTGTTTCCACCGTGCTTTTGAAAGCGTTGGTTCTACCCCGGAAAAGGTGGCAGATAGGACTCTTGTAATAGGGTGGGCGGTAGTTTGTCTCCCGCCTGTCTGTTGGCGGTGACCACCGCGTTGTTTGTTTACCGTCGTGGCGGTCGGAGTGTTAAAGTGGCTGTCTAAGTTGGCGGTTTCCGCCACGGTCGCAATCCCATTTTTTTTTTCGCCAGCCTGTTTGCGGTATTACCGCCGTTTTAACACCGACCGCCAGGGTTGTAATGAGAGCCTATGACTGCATACCCTTCAACTCTGTTATTTATTATTACAGTGCATATGCTTTGGGCCTAAAATGGTACTGTCAAAATTGTTTTCTCCTGATTGGTGTAAATTTCTTTCCTGGAAGGCTGTACGAGATGGCTCAGAAATGTTAACAGTCATGTGGAAGAAAAATATGTGGACTTCAGTGTGTATTTGCACCACCCATGTACAAGCAAAAACATAAATGGCTGCCAGCAGTACAAGTGGCTTGGCTGAATTTTAAAGGCATGTGGAAAGGAAAGGTGCCTTTGCCATGTAGAATAACCTATTTTATATAATAAGTCTTCCCTAGCATGTGCCTTGGAAGTCCATAGGCTAACATGCCTAGAAAATAAAATAAAGTGGCAAGCATCATGTTTGAAATAATGTTACTTCAAAATTTGTTTTCACTGTTTTACATTTTTCAAGAAGATGCATACTTTTCATTAAACTCCTTGCTTTATATCTCACTCTCCATCTGTGAAAATGCTAGCAAAATCAATAAAAATATTTTTTCAATCAGTTTTCAAAATCTGATTTTATGATTATATTGATTTTTATGGAGAATAATGTAATACAAATGTACTTTTTACTGGTGTAGAACTAGTTTTGTTTCTCGGCTTATCTCTAGAGGCCAATACACATTCTAGCTAGATGTTAGAAATGGACCTATCTTCAGGACTACCCCAAACTTTTTTCCTTTCTCTTTTTATGACCTGCTTTTTGTTGGTTTTAGGACTCTGAATACGTTACTACTGCTAATCAATGCTAAAAGAAATGTACTCTCTTGCCCAAAAAATGGCATGATTTGCTTGCACCTGTGTTACATATTTAAGTTACTTGTAGGTCCTCTGTAATGAGGTGTACCATATATCGAGGCCTGCAAATTAAATGCTACTAGCGGACCTGCAACCCAGATTGTGCCACCCGCAGAAGTAGCCTTTCAAATCTGACTAAGGCCTGCAACTGCAGTGCCTGCATGTACAGTTTACTGCCACACTGACTTGCATTTCAACTATTTGCCAAGGCCCCTACTACACCTAAGTCACTCCTAAGGTAGGCCCTAGATAGCCCTATGGGCACGGTGCTTTGTAAGTATAAGATACAACATGTACCTTTAAGTTGTACATGGCCTGGTAGTGACAAACAGCCTATTTCATTTTTTCAGTACTGTGAAGGTTGCTCCTCTCATAGTTTAGCATTGGGAATTCCCTTATATATTTTTAAGTGCTAATTTCTAATCTGAAAGGAATAGCATTGGCATGTTTGGGATCTTTGGAATGGTAGTGAGAAATCCTGCTTACGAGTGTTCTTGGATTTTACATTACTATTTTAAAATTACGATAACTAAGATTTTGCAGATTGACTTCAACCCACACCTATGGCTGAGTGACAGTTACACTTTGTGCATACTTTCCAGACAGCCACAATGAAGGAGGGGCTCGGTGTGACAAGAGATACATCTGCATTCATCTGTGTCCTGACAGTCTTCCTGCAGTGGGTGAGCGATAGGTCGTTCACACCTTACATGTCAATAGGCTGTGTCCTGCACTCACACAAAGGTCTGAATACCCCCTACTGATGTCTGGAGCCAGGGTTGGGATGAAGGGGGTTGTGTTACACTTTAAAGGGTCCCTTTGAAGTCAGCTTTTACATCAAATACATTTTTGAGTATAAGTGCAGGGTGTCTGACCCCATGTTTTTAGAGCACTTTTGGACCTGGGACTGAACCTCTGTCAGAAGGACTGCTGAGCTGCACAAAGAAATCATCTGGACTGCTCTTCTGCTGTTGCCATGCTGCCTACTACTTGTTGGGTGGCATTAAGGACTCACCCCCATCCACCCCTACCCATACCAGGAGGTCACCTTGGAGGGGGACCCATCCGAAGGTAAGTCCGGATGAGTATTCTGTTTTTGTCCAGCACCACTCGGGGGCTCTAACTTGGGGCCCCCTCCACAACGCTGGCCCCAATGGCCATGCCCAGGGGACATTTGTCCCTGGGCATGGCTATTGGGGTGGTGGGCATGGCTCCTGTCTGTACTGAGACAGGGGCCATGTCCATGGGGCTTGTGTGCCATAAAATGGCGATACACTGCTTAGAGGCAATTCTTTTGCCTTTAAACAGTGTAGCACTATAATTTGGCACACAAGCCCCGGTTCCCCCTACGCCTCCCCGCCCCTGTTTGCGGCCTTTACAAGGACTCTAACAGGGCCTTAGCGCCAGCTAGTGCCATTCCAGAAATATGGCTCCCGGCTGGTGTCATGGAATGGCAGTAGCCGGTGCTATACTTTTTGCCGCAAACCTGAGCGAACGCAGGTTTGCGATAAAAAGTATAAGTCTGCCCCTTGGTGCCTAGCTTCAAGGAGGGGACAACATATGTCAATGGCTGTAGGACTATGAGAGGGCTCTCACAGTGCACAGGATCTCTGAGGAGGATTGGTGAACTGGCATGGGGAGTTATATTCCTGATGATATGAGGTATGCCCTACTGGTTATAGAAGGGAGAAACAGGCAGCGGTACACCCCATGAAGGAAGTACTGATTGCTAAATATGGAATCCCCCCTGAAGAGTATAGATTGAGGTTCAGGGGCAATAGGAAACTGTTTCACCAGTCTTGGGTGGACTTTGTGAAGGATTGTTGCAATGCACTAGATGGATGGGGGCCCCAGGAAGGTAATCTAGTTTGTACGTGGAGACCATCCACTGATGGGTATACCATAGCATCTCGATAACTTGGGGGGCTGGTTCGATCAGTTTCAAGGTATCACTTCTGACCTGGAGGGAGGGGTGCTGCCACAAGCATCCCTATCATTTTGTCATCTGGGGTTCAACTCCTGGTGGGAGGGTGCAGAACTCTGGAAGGATGGGCAGGGGAGGAAGGACTCGCCCCTGGCCCCAGTTTAGCCCAGTGGTGCAGACCCTGGCTTGGGGGACCAGTTGCAGGGTAAAAGCCATGAACTGGTTGGATAGCTGGGCAGGATGGTTGCCACAAGCACCCTGACAATTCTGTGTTCTGGGGTTACCACTCCTAAAAGGAGGGCATGGAACCCCAGATGGAAGGGCAGGAGGAAGAAAGCCTCAACCCTGGCTCCTGTCGAGCCTGAGGGTACGGACAATGATCTGAAGGACCAATCGCAGGATACCGCCCCTGAACAGGTGGGAGGTGGAGTGGAGAAAGGATTATATATCCCAGTTTTGAGTCTCCTTTTTGCTGTGTATTTATAGTGCCACTGGTGTGGTGTTACGCAAGCACTTTACCATTGCCTCTGGGGATAAGCCTGTCTGCTTTGTGCCAAGCTGCTAAGGGGTTAGCACGAAATATCTTTGGTATGTAACTTACTTGCCCTCACTAGAGTAGTGGGTTCTGCCTGGCTTAGGTGCATACCCTAGCCAACTGGAAACCCCATTTATGGCACTAGAATTAATAACTTGCTCTCCAGAGGATAATAGCCTGGACTCGGGATCAGGAAAGTTAGATGTATTTTCAACAACTAGCCACATAACAGGGATTAGTGTTCTGG
Source organism: Pleurodeles waltl (assembly GCF_031143425.1). Classification (NCBI taxonomy): domain Eukaryota; kingdom Metazoa; phylum Chordata; class Amphibia; order Caudata; family Salamandridae; genus Pleurodeles; species Pleurodeles waltl. The sequence goes on from NC_090448.1 coordinate 598,058,437, forward strand.
GGGAAGACTTGACTACTTCGCAGGACAAAGGACAGCCTTAACAATACCTCTTTTGATTTGTAGATGTTACATGGGGCTGACAGACTCTGCCTCAATTTATTCCCAGAGCCCTGCTACACCGCAGGGGACCAATATCAAGGAAAGGGAGAATTAGTCGGACCACGTCAGATGAGTGGTTACTCCATCTACAAAGGTGTGTGGTGCAGTGAAAGGAGATGCTCATAAGGTGCAAAAATATGCAAGAATGGCTAGGGAAATTTTTCCAATCACTAGCTAGTGCACTCGATCAGAATAATTTGTAACCACAATCTACTCAGAACTCTCTTGACCTGAGAAGACCGCCCTTGAATAAGAAGAAGCTGCAGGAAAAGAGATAAGGTGAGGACTTCTGCAGGCATCCAGGGGCATAAACTATTCTTCAGTAGTCAGAGGGCTGACCGCTTGTTTGTCTGCTTCCATAATACAAAGAGTAGAACACCTGACTCTAGAAGGACGCAGCTGACCAAATTGGGATTGACATAGTATAATTCTTGGTTTGATTGAGTCTTGGTCTGAGGACCTGTGGTCTGCAAGAATGACCAGAAAGAACCTTTCCAGAAAATGGTAAAAAGTGTGACTTAGTCATTTTTGCCACCTCCAGAAGACCAGTGCAAAGTCCTGAGGCTTGGCCAGAGATGTCGTGCTCAAGGTGAGTAGGTAAACCGGATTCATCCTGCTCAAAGCTTTTAAACTCACTTATAATGGGATAACCTGGATGTTGCTGTGAAGTTATCCGGCCTTATGGAGTCCCGCCTGCATACACCAATTTGACCTAGGAGGCTACAAACTCCAGCTTTGTACCGCTCAGAACTTTTGGCGCCAAAACCAACATCTTTACTAGAAGCTTGACAAAGAGATATTTGACTTCCAGGGTCTCATGTTGGCTTCAGCCTTGGACCTTGCCTGGATTCAGGAATCTAACTTCAGAAAAAAGACAAAATACCTCACTTAGAGATGTGGCAGGTGGCGTGCCATCCACCAGGAGTGATGTGGATCATAATCTCCTCTTCTCTGGAGGAATGCTGCTTGTCATGTTTACCTGCCTGCCCAAGATCTCCAAGCCTTCAGAGAAGTGACTGCCAAGTCAGCCCCTCTGAAGGCATTGAAAGTTTGCTGAGTGGCTACCATGGTTTATCCGCCAGATCAGTAACCATTTTTGCTTTTGAAAAACATATTCTCAGAATACTAATAACCCATACTCTTTGGGAATTTTCTACTTTTTTTAAAGGTGTGAAGGTCAATTTCCTTTTCTTTGTTCAGGACAGAACACAGGCTTTTCCTGTTAGTACTAAACTGAAAACAAATGGCATTGCAGTTCCCACCCTAAATAGGATACTTACACAAGCAGCTTCTTTTGCACTGCAATCAGCAGTCACTGTAAGGTTTCTGCCAGCAGAGCCAATGGGGGCTTAGGCAGTGAAAACATGACAGTCTTCCTGAATCTAAATCAAAAGTCTGAAATTCAACACTTACACTAAGACAACCCACTTGAATTATCTAACGCAAGCTGGATCTGAGTCAGCCTGAATTCATGCCTTTCTCCCAGTCAATCACAAACTGCTATTTTTCAATGGTGCTTTACTTTTTCTTTGCTTAAAAACTTTACAGATTCACATTACCAGTTGCTCTTTTGTTAATCTCATTTTTTTGATGTTTTTTACTCAGCGAAGGTGTCCTCTTTTTTAAATTTGTTTGAGAGTTTAATTTTCCTGATGTTAAAACTGGTGCCACTGCTTGAACCTAGCACACATATCCCTAGAGATTTCCTGCTGCTTGTGCCAGAGTTACCAGGGTTTGAGCAGGGACCTGTGTTTTGGCCTAACCAGGCAATGTTCACTAATTTGAAAAATGTGCCTGAGTCCCTTGGCAAGGGTGTGTCATTCCCAAATTAATATCATAATTTGTTACAGCAAGAGATTAGTGTGAAACAATATTACATCCCTGATTAATAGGCAGAAGGAAGAGTTCCTTCTAAAAAAGGTAGCTTCATGTTATCAGAAGGAGTCTGAAAGAGCTTTGGTGGTCTTCTTTAAGGGCCCTACTGTATGCCTGTCGAAGGTGTGTACAGTGAGTGTGTAGCACATGTAAGGTAGTAAGGGCCAGATGTAGCACACAGTTTCTAGGTCGCAAACAGTGAATTTCACTGTTTGCTACGTGCAAACTGCACTTGGCAATGCACAAAACCCCTTTTGCGATTCGGTAACCTGGTTACCGAATCGCAGAATGGGTTTGCGAGTCACAATTAGGAAGGAGAGTCCCCTTCCTAATTGCGAGTTGCAGTGCAATGCCAGATTGCTTTGTGATCGTGAACACGGTCGCAAACCAATCGCAGTTACCACCCATTTCAAATGGGTGCTAACCCATTCGCAAAAGGGAAGGGGTCCCCATGAGACCTCTTCCCCTTTGTGAATGGCATTGAAAACATTTTTTTCAGAGCTCTGAAAAAATGAAACGAAAACGTTTCATTTTTTAGTTTTGTAATGCATCTCGTTTTCCTTTAAGGAAAACGGGCTGCATTACAAAAAAAACGGCTTAATTTAAAGGCAGTCACAGACATGGTGGTCTGCTGTCTCCAGCAGGCCACCATCCCTGTGAGTGCCGCGAGTCTCAAGGGGGTCGCAAATTGCGACCCACCTCATTATTATTAATGAGGTGGGCCTTTGCAACCCCCTTCCGAGTCACAGATGGTGTCAGGGACACCATCCTACATTCTGAATTGCGACTCGCAAATTGCGAGCCTCTCTGACTCGCAATTTGCAAGTCGCAATTCAGAATCTACTTACATCTGGCCCTAAGACTCTTGTTGTATGAATCTGAGAGAAACAGACAGAAGTTTCCATTTGAAGGTGAACCAACTCAAACCAGTTCTGAAGTTTTAGCCTGAAAAATGTGTGTAAAAGTGGGATCCAAGTTCATCTTTACTAGGGAAGAGAGTGCTCCACAAAGTACTCAAAGCGCTTTATATGGCTATGACTGGTTAGTCAGTACCCCAGATGAGAGTGGACATCCCCTCATCCCCTGAAGTCTAAACTTTCAGCTGGCTGAAAGACACTGCCTCTGCCAAAGATGGGAGCTGTTGTACAGGCCTGCCACTTTGACTTCACACAGTTATTCCCAGTCCAATGCAAGGTCACCACCGCAACCTCACTACGAAGAGAAGCCACGGATCCAAGGGCAGATACTCAAACAAAATCCCCCAGATAACTAGAACTGAAACACAAAATGTGGGTACGCTTGTACCTGGCCTAGTTTGCAGAGCCATAATAGGACAAATGCCATGAGACACATGACAGATGACCACAAACTCCATTGTTGGTCTCCAATGTAGCCCTCCAAAATGGGTCTGAAAGTAATGTTCTTATTTATCTTGGATTTTCCTATTTCTTTAGTTGCTTTTTAGTTCTTCTTTATTTTTAACTATATGTTTTAACTTTCTGTTCGTTTATTTGATGTGAAAAACAAGCAGCCATAAACACCTAAACAAATTTTTAAATCTGCATTTTGAATGTGCCCCAGAACACCTTGGAGCAAATGAAAGACTATGAATATGAAAACTAAACATTTCAAGTTACTATTTCAAGTTGGACTTCTGTTGAGTGCCTTTGGTCCACTCTGATTAATGTAAATCAGTGGATTCCTTTAGAATCACAGGTGTGTTCATGCCTTGGATAGTGGGTCATTCTATATGAAGGAAAACGAATACTCATCCTATTTTACTTTACCAACTAACACATTGCTCTTGTTTACTTGGAGGTGCGATACTGATACCACTAGTGTCTATTGGTTTTCTGCACTCCTTCTTTTTCTTGTTGTGGAATTCACTGGTTTTCAAATATAGAGTGAACATGTCAACTTTTGATGATGACAGGGACAGATTAGTACAGGAACTTTTTTCACACAAACTAGCATCAGACTAAGAAAGCACACCCATAGATGATAAAGAGGGTCTTAGATAGAAATGTATTAGAAAGGAAAGACTAAAAAAACAGGACATATCGAGGTGGTGTGATTTCACCATTCTTAACGGATACCTTGACATAAAGCAGGTTTCCCGAAGACTCCGGGTAATATTTTTTTCCTCTACTGAGGTTCTGGACAATAACCTCCTAAGTGAATGGGGACATCTTATCTTATTCTCATCATTCAGTATGATGAATATACTGATCAAACATGCAGAGAGAAAAAGGGAGTAACTTATACAGGAAATTGCAAAATTGGAGGATGAAATAAGGGCCCTCAATTTACCAGAAGGGACTGAAAAGGACTAAAAAATTCTTAAAGATGTACTTAATACACATCAACTCAATATCAAGGATAAGAAGATGAGGGGGCGTAAAAGGGACAATAAAGATTATCGTAATGGAAGAGTTTTTACCTATGCCAGGAGATATCATGATGTTAAAACACTTCCCAAGGCAAACATGGGAGGAGACAGAAAGGCAGCTAAGCCACTTTCTATTAGTGAGTCAGATGTTTCCATCATTTCCAGTAGAACCAGTGAGACATAGGATAATGTCCGTCAAGTGGCTGGAAGCACTACTGGAGCACCTTCCTCTTCTTCTTTTTTAGTGGAGTTGGAAAGGGCCAGAAAAGGGACAAGACAAAACTACAACAAACAAACCCCAAATCCCAGAAGACAAGAAGAGAAGGAAACAGTGGTGTCGCAGGGAGTATGCTTTTTCAGAACTGTGCCTTGGGACAACAGAACGTCAGAATGCAGAAGCTGCGCCACTTCTGCCACATCAGTACTTTCACATCAAAATACCTGATTAGCTCACAGTGCCTTACTTGCCCTCATAACCTTACAGAGTAGCAAGTCATTTGACAACCCAAGAGGCACAACACTATAGCCCCTTCTCTCAGGGAACAGTGGAAAACAGGTCAGTCCTTTTCATTCATTATCTCAGTCATACATATCCATAGCAACAGTAACAAAAACACAATGAATACAAAATATATCTATTGCAACTAACATAGTCTATTATGGCGCAAATTAAATATAAAAATCAGGATAGCAGTTAGAAAAATGTACAAACAAATAGTGCCACCATAATGCAAATCTAGTGGCCTGAGCTTACCCTGTAATTATATGTGCAGGAAGGCTTAATTTTGTTATTCATGCTGTCTGGGAGTAGAGAACCCCATACCTCTGTTTGCATAGTCAAGTGGTCCTCATGGGGAAGTGTAAGCCAATTAAAAGCTACTGCGTTATTTCTTTAGGAGCTGGGAATGCTTGCTGGCTGGGCAGAAAACAACTCCCTGCACTTGTGCCCACTAAGCAGTTGGAGAATGTACAGACAGAATCCTAGGAAAGTGGCTTCACAGCAAGCAAAATTACAGTGTGTTTAAAAACAATGGCACAAAGGAACAAAGCAAGGCAAAACATTATGATTTTTAGAGTGGTAGGAAAGGAGGCAAAACTATAGTGAGTCCATTCACAGACCCCATGACACCACCTCCACCCCCAAATGGGTGGGACAGCAATCCAATACCCAAATAAAAAATAAATAAATAAAAAATTATAAGCCAAGCAAACACAACACAATAATAAAAAAACTTTAAATAGGAAATTATAAAAACTATTTACAGAGGGCCAGTCAGAATTTTGAAAAGTGGGCCAAATTAGTTGGGGTTGGAGGCACCCAAGATCTCTTCCACCAAGTCAATGGTTAATGAATCCATGGATGGATTCCGTCTCAGCAAACAATTCCTGAACAGCTCTGTTCAGTGGCTCAAGAGAACAGACACGATCCTCATTAATTGCCGATGGTGAGGAAATGGCTGTTTGTACTTCCTCCATGTTATGTAAATCTGAGGTGAGTAATCCTGGTGCCGTGACACCCATATCCCTGGTGGGACAAAACTCATATGAAGCATCTTATTGAAATCTGCCTTCAAAGTTGGCATGGAAGGCCATAACGAACTATCAATAGCTGCATGTGTGGGAGGTAATAGGACGTGTTTACAACATTTTACTTATTGGGAAACCGAAACAATATAGGGGATCCCAGCTTTCATTCCGCAGTACTCCTGATCATTTAAAACAAAACAACTGCCATCGGAAAGAACAATAACAGTAGGTAAAATTGCGGGCACTGGAATTCTTTTAAAAAACACATGCCAAATTTGGCACATTACAGGAGCTGCAAATGGTAACATGTTTGCACACAAGCGAGTAGCCATAAGAAAAGTCACACTCTATCCCAGTAAGGAATACTTCCCTACCCAGCCTTTCACAATTATATTCAAAGGGGAGTGACTATATCTTATGGATAAAGCTCCCTCCTAGGGTCTCATACCTTCCCAGAGGGAAATGTCTCATGCAAGAAGTTAACTGGAATGTTGAAATAGGGAGCGATATTAATTCATGTATTGGCCAAACTGCGGATGGTGTTTCTACAATAGAAAAGGATAGCTTGTCTAACTTCTCAATATGTAACATTATATAGGTAGCCTCTTTTTAAGCCATGAGTCATTGTTTACGGATCAGATTGAATGGCAGAAATAGGTGACTCGAATAAAGGTATTGCCAAGTTATGCAACCATTTTTAAGGTCCAGATAAATTTCATAACTGGTCTAAGTTGACTTTGCCCATGGTACTATACAGACATATCATTTTGCATAATATCAATGACAGATGGCTCAACATTATTCAAATTGTAAATTCGGGAAGACAATGGCCCTCATTATGACCCTAACGGTGAGTGATAAAGTGGCGGTAATATCCCCAACAGGCTGGTGTTAAGTTCCGCCAAATTATGGCCATGGCGTTGATAACTCCCATAGACAGCCAATGTACCACACCAACCACCACAACGGAAACAAAATTCACCACGGCGGTAGCCAACAACAGCCAGGCGGGAGACAAAGTACAGCCCACCATATTAAGACACACAAAACATCGACCTTTTCCAGGGCGGAACCAACGCAAACAAAAGCCTGGCAGAAACAGAGCCGAGAAGTGAAAGGACTCACCATTGGAGACACAGGGAAGAACCACGCCGCCATGGAACCCGATCTGCAACTTTTACCAATGATCTTCTATGTCATGCTGCACCTGGAACACCAACTCCGACGAAGGCGACGACAGTGAATACAGCCGCCTAGCACACAAGGGAGGGAGGGAGGGAGGAAAATGAGAGTGACACACACACGCACCACACACACCATACACACACACCATATATACAACCAGCTGCACATGTAAACCAATAGCACACGATACACGCATAATAAAACACGGACCACATTGCTGCAGTACTGACAATATATTAGCATAGCAAAACCCACCACAAAAACCAAATATATTTACAGATGTACATAAAAGGGCCAATACCCAGCCCAAAGTCAAAAGGGCACACAAGGCCACAGGGCACAGTCCAAGACCCAACCTGTATCCTGCACATCCGTACAGAACACTGCAGAGACATCATTTTGCAAGTGGGAAGGCACCTCAGGGGGAATGGGGGGCACCTCAGACCAATACGGGAACTTCCACACTAGTTCTGGTTGGGGCTCCATGCCCATTGCTCTGTCCTGGGGATGGCAAGACCACAGTCTCTCAGATGAGTGACTTTCCCATTTGTTCTGGAGGGGGCTCCATGTCCATTGCTATGTCCTGGGGAGTGCAAGGCCACAGTCTCTGGAGTGGGCGACTTGCCCATTGGTTCTGGAAGGGGCTCCATGCCCATTGCTCTGTCCTGTGGAGTGCAAGGCCACAGTCTCTGGAGTGGGTGACTTGCCCATTGGTTCTGGAGGGGGCTCCATGCCCATTGCTCTGTCCTGGGGAGTGCAAGGCAACAGTATCTGGAGTGGGTGACTTGCCCACTGGTTCTGGAGCGGGGCTCCATGCCCATTGTGCTGTCCTGGGGAGTGCAAGGCCACAGTCTCTAAGGTGGGTGACTTGCCCACTGGTTCTGGAGGGGGCTCCATGCTCATTCCTCTGTCCTGGGTAGTGCAAGGCCACAGTCTCTCAGGTGGATGACTTGCCCACTGGTTCTGGATGGAGCAACTCGCACAGCAGCCCCTGGAGTGTGGCCTACATGGCATCCTCTGGTGGTGATGGCTCCACTGTGGTGGTGGTTGGAGGTAGCTCCTGGGCAGCCTCTACACTCTCTTATGGCTGCACTGTGGTGGTAGATGGAGGAGCCTCCTGGTCAGCATCTGCATTCTCTGATGGCTGCACTCTGGTGCTGGATGGAGGTGTCTCCTGGGTAGCCTCTGCACTCTCTGATGGCTGCACTTCCCGGCTGGCGGTGGGGGCCCCGTGATAGCTGGTGGTGGTGGTGTCATCCTGACACCCTCTGCTGGCGTAGAGTGCTTCATCTCCTCCTGTACACGGGTCATGGATCCCTTAGCCTTCCTGGCAGGGGTAGATGGGCTCTTCACCTCTCTGCCTGGTGGTGCAGGCTCCTTCCCCTTCTTCACAGGTGGTGCAGGCCCCTTCCCCTTCTTTCCAGGTGGTGCAGCTCCTTTGCCTTCTTCACAGGTGGTGTAGGCCTCTTCCGCTCCTTCTCTGGTGGTGCTGGCTCCTTCCCCTTCTGTGATGGAGGTGTGGTATCCTTACCACCATGAGTAGGTGGTGCTACCACTGTCCCCGTGGACTGTTTGGCTGAGGTGCTTGGCTGTGTCCTAGGTACCCTGCCCATACGGGCAGGACGGGGGAGGGGTAGGGGTAGGGAAGAGGTTAAATTGGGAAAGGAAAAGCTTTTTAGGGACAGTGGGGTGGGAGGAGGGAGGAGTAATGGGAACGGAGGATGAGGGAGTGGTTGTTGGAGGCGTATGTCTGCTGGACTTGGGTGCAGTTGCATGGGCAGTATGCTTAAGTGAGGTTGGTGGCTGTTGGGTGTGTGAAGGCTTCTGTTTGTGTCTTTTAGGAGGGGGCAGACAGACACGGAGGGAGAGGACACAGGGTGCTTGGCTTGGCTGTTATGGAGGTGTCTGCCAGTGAGGTGTGTGTTCTGCTTAGTGTGGTAATGCTGGTAGTGAATACTGATGTAGTGCATGTAGGTGCGAGTATGGACGTGACGTGACTGCGAGGGAGGTGGATGAGGAGGAGGAAGAGGGGAGACAGTGGAGTCAGTTGATGTTGTCGGGTCTGCAACTGTATGGTGTTTGCGTGAGTGCCCGTGGGATGAAGTGTGGTGCTTGTGTTTGCCTGTGTCACTCTTGAGTGTTGCCTTGTGTGCATGCTTGTCTGTATGTGTGCCTGGGATGGGTTGGGGTTGAGGGGAATGGGACTGGGAAGTGGGAGCTGGAGGAGGGAAGGTAGAAACTGGGACAATGGCTGTCATCAGAGAGGAGGCCAGAGCCTGAATCGATCTCTGTTGGGCCGCCAATCCACCGCGAATGCCCTCCAAGAATGCATTGCATTGCTGCATATGTGATGCCAGCCCCTGTATGGCATTCACAATGGTTGACTGCCCTACAGAGATGGATCTCAGGAGGCAAATAGCCTCCTCACTCAGGGGCAGCAGGGCCGACTGGGGCTGGGCGTGAGGTGCCTGTGGCGAAGGAGATGCCCACCCTCCTGGGTGAGCAGGCACGGGCAACCAACTGAGGGGCCACTGGGAGGGCAGTTCTGCTGGGGTGGTCGCAGAGGTGTCCGGCTCCACCAGGGAGCTTCCATCGAAGGAGGTATCTGAGTAAGCATGAAAGAAAATGAGACCCCCCTGAATGTCACCCTTCTGTCCCACTATGTCACCCTGTCCATCCTTAAACTGCCATTGCTCCACTTCCTATGCCCCTTTGGACAATGCACCTGTGAAACAAATAGACTAGACTCTGCCATGGACATTCCTCCACCATCCTCCCAGCCCATTTTACAACCCCTTCCACTTTGTAGCACAGGAATAAACACACTTCAATCACAAAACAATCTGGAGTCAGTCTGTGCTTTCACAAATGTGTAATTGCAATAACTATGGAATATAGCAATGTCAATTTACTTTTTCACATACCAATGTAACACAGCTGTAGGCCAGCAGTAAACATAGCAGTGGGCACAAAGTGGGACCCAAATCTGTGAAATGGAAAGTCAAAGTGACAAGTCAGGGTCCATACACTAAATGAAAATGACACACTTATGCTAGTTCCAACAATAGAATGAGATGTGGGAAGCAGTGACATCTTCTTACCTGTGTCTCACTGGAAGTAGTGCATGATGATGTTGTTTCGGTTGTCGATATCCTCTTCTTCTGCCTCATCTTCTTCACTGTCCACAGGCTCTACAGCTGCCACTAGACCACCATCTGGCCCATCCTTCTGCAGAAAAGGCACCTGGCGTTGCAAAGCCAGGTTGTGAAGCATACAGCAGGCCAGGATTATCTGGCACACCTTCTTTGGTGAGTAGTATAGGGAGCCACCTGTCAGATGGAGCCACACGAATCTGGCCTTCAGCTGGCCAAAGGTGCGTTCGATCAACCTCCTAGTTCGCCAATGTGCCTCATTGTTCCTCTGCCCTTGTCCTGGGATTCCTCACTGAGGTCAGTATCCCTGACAGGTTGGGGTAACCAGAGTCACCTGCAAATGTTGAGGGACAACTGTTAGACACACACTAATCCTTAGGGACAGCCCCATACCCAGAAACCTATGTCAACTGTATTGGGACCTTACCATCACCTATTAGCCACACACAGTGCCTCTGGAGTTGGCCCATCACATAAGGGATGCTGCTATTCCTCAAAATGTAAGCGTCATGCACAGAGCCAGGATACCTGGCATTGATATGGGAGATGTACGGGTCTGCCAAACACACCATCTGCACATTCATAGAATGGTAGCTCTTCCGGTTTCTGTACACCTGTTCATTCCTGTGGGGGGTGGTACAAATGCCACATGTGTAACATCAATGGCACCAATGATATTGGGGATATGTCCCAGGGCATAGAGGTCACCTTTCAATGTGGGCAAATCCTCCATCTGAGGGAAAACGATGTAGCTGCGCATGTGTTTCAGCAGGGCAGACAACACTCTGGACAACACGTTAGAGAACATTGGCTGGGACATCTCTGATGCTATGGCCACTGTTGTTTGAGAAGACCCACTGGCCAGGAAATGGAGTACAGACAGGACCTGCACTAGAGGGGGGATTCCTGTGGGATGGCGGATAGCTGACATCAGGTCCGGCTCCAACTGGGCACACAGTTCCTGGATTGTTGCATGATCAAGTCTGTATGTGACCAGGATGTGTCTTTCTTCCATTGTGGACAGGTTCACCAGGGGTCTGTAAACCAGAGGATGCCGCCATCTCATCACCTGGCCCAGCGGACGTGCCCTATGGAGGAGAACAGCGAGCAGAGAGTCATCCAACACTGAGGTATCATAATGTCTTATTTTAAGAAACGTAATCAATCTGCAATGTGCAGGTAACTGTCTATATTCCTGGCCTAGATAGGTGTAACGCAGTTAACATCCATCCTATGTGGCCTCCTGAAATGGCGGCTGCTTGACCTGTAAGGTGGGACAAGAGGATAAGAGGTAACTGTGCTAGCGTTCTATACCGTCGCAGTGGGCAGTCGATGACCGCAGTGCAATTCAGCATTGGTTAACATTGGGCCGTATTGGTCCCAGGAGCCAATAACGATGTACGCTGGTGGTGACAGTACGTACCGCGGCGGACGTGACAGCCATTTTCTGTCTGTTCACTCACTTGATACCTGACCTTAAACAAGAGAGGGCCTACACTGCAAGTGCTGCTGTGACCTCAGTCTGGAAGCGACGATGGCTCATGTGTCTGGGGATTGGGCCCCTGCCTTCACTTCGGAGGAGTTTGAGATACTAGTGGATGGGGTCGTTCCCCAGTACACGCAACTGTACGGTCCTCTAGACAAACAGGTGAGTACACTGTGAGCATGCTGCATGGGCAATGCCTGTTTTGAGTGGTGTGGATGGAAGATACAGGGTGGGGGGGCTGAGACCTGCAGGTGCGGATGGGGAGTGTATGTGCATCAGGGCAAGGGTGGGAACTGGGGGGCAATGAGTATGACGGGCCGGACGGGTAAGTAATTACCTTTTCCCCCTGTACCATTACTCTAAGTCAGTGAACACCAGAAGAATGGTATTTGGCATGCCATCGCCAAGGAAGTCCGAACCCTGGGGGTCTACCACAGGCGGAGCACCCACTGCCGGAAAAGATGGGAGGACCTGTGCCGCTGGAGCAAGAAGGCGGTGGAGGCCCAGCTGGGGATGGCCTCCCAACGTGAGAGGGGTGCCCGTTGCACCATGACCCCCCTGACGTTCTGGATCCTGGCGGTGGCCTATCCAGAGTTGGATTGGCGCTTGAGGGCTTCACAGCAGCCACAAGGGGGTGAGTACACTCTCATTCAGCTGACTCTGCACGCATTACGAGGTGTCGGGGTGGGGGAGGTGGGCAGTAGGTTCCCCTGGGCCAGGGCGAAGTTGGTAGGCAGGGTCCCTTGTGAGGCAGTCTATGTGGCACCCCAACCACACCAGTGGTAAGAGCCATCTACACCTAGTCAGGCTCCTGTGACTGCCAAGTGTACAGCAATTGCTCTTAGGCCTCGTACCCCATGGTCAGCTGAAATTTTTAGGAACTGTTAGTGCATGGCGTAGTGCAGAGGGCTGCTTCATGTGTGTTGTGTCTGCCAACGGTAGTGGTGTTGCATGCACTGAACATGTCTTTTTTCTGTCTCCCCCCCTTTTTGTGGTCTCCCTGTTCTTGTGTGCAATAGCATCATCAGGCAGAGGAGCACTGGCACCAGAGCAGGAGAGAGCTGCAACCCACTTGGCCCTGGAGGGCGAAACCACGGAGTCTGAAGCCACCAGTTGGACGGAGGGCGAGGGGAGCTCCACAGCGGGGGCAGGAGCAGACAGCAGTGACAGCGACTCCTCCTCTGATGGGAGCTCCCTTGCACCTTTATGCCCACCGCATCAACAGGTACAGCCGCCACCCCCCTACCAGCACCGCCCTCCCAGCAGCCCCTCAGCGTGTGTCCTGTGCCCCCTCACCCAGGAGGGTGGGCATCTCCTTCGTCCCACGCACCTCAGGCCCTGCCCCATTCAGCCCTGCTGCCCTCAGTGAGGAGGCTATTGTCCTCCTGAGATCCCTCACTGTTGGGCAATATACCATTGTGAATGTCATCCAGGGTGTAGAGAGGCATTTGCAACAAACAAATGCATACCTGGAGGGCATTCATTCTGCCCAGGCAGCCCAACAGAGAGCATTTCAGGCTCTGGCCTCAGCACTGATGGTAGCCATTGTTCCTGTGTCCAGCTTCCTCCCTCCGAATTCCTCCACCCAGACCCAATCCCCTGTACCTCAGCCTATCCGAACCACACCATCAGACCAGCATGCAGACTTATCAACAAACAAGATTGGCTCAGGCAAACATAAGCACCACACATACCACAGGCACTCACACAAGCACCATCCCCATGCAGACACAGCACATCCACTGACTCCACTGTGTCCCCCTCCTCCACGTCTTCTTCCTCCCTCCCTGTTTCATCTCCACTCACAGCTGCATGCACTACATCCTCAGCCACTGCCTCCATCACCAGCACGCCCATCACCACACAGCGCTCACGTGCACTCACCACCCCTACTACCATCCACACATCCCCAGTGTCCTCTCCCAGTGTGTCTGTGAGCCCTCCTCCCAAAGTACACAAACGCAGGCACACACCCACCCAACAGCCATCCACCTCACAACTGCCTCCGGCCCATGTACCTTCACCCAAATTCAGCAGACGTACACCTCCTACAACCACTACCTCTACCTCCACTCCCAAACCCCCTCCATCTTCCCATCCCAGTGTGTCTAAGAAACTCTTCCTGGCTAACATTGACCTCTTCCCTAATCCTCCCCCCCTGTCCTTCCCCTAGGGCCAGGCTTTCCAGGTCGCAGCACCTCAGCCACCAAAACCCTAGACAAAGTGGTGCCAGCAACTGCGGGGTCATGGAGTGCGGCACCCATCACCGCTGCCAGTGTGCCACGTAGTGAGGGCAAGGACATTCCGCCACCTGCCAAGGTGAAAAAGGTGCTCACATCCCGGAGGGAGAAGCCGAAAGTACCAGCCACCAAGGGCTCAGCAAAAACCAAAGGGGATAGTGGCAAGACAACTGCGGCACCATCAAAGCTGGGGAAGGGCCAAAAGTTAAAGAGCAGTTCAGGAGAGGGCATGGTGGCACCGACTGAGGGACCAGTGTCACACTTTCTGTCCACGACCACGCCAACCTGTATGGCGGAAAACACTGCTAGCTGCCCCGCCATCACAACCGCCACCACAACCGCCACCTGCACCGTCACGTGTACCGCCCCAGGCACATCTACAGCCTCAGCGACAGTCCCCAGCCTCTTTCCCAGTGAGCAGCCGTCCGAGGCTGCAGGAAACATCCTGCTGTGTCCCTCTGCAGGTGCTGACCCATGCACCGCCACAAACATCTCCAGCTGGGGCTCCACGGTCTTCTGGGCCCAGCGTCTCAGGTCCTCCCACCTCTTCCTACAGTGAGTGCCCCACCTGCTGTAGACCCCCAGGGTCAGCATGCCCTTGGTAATGGCATGCCACAATCCCTTCTTCTGACGGGCGCTGACCTGCAGAGGAAACACAGATACAAGAACACCATTACACATACAATCAAGCCTGTCACACATATGGCCCACAAATCCCCTTCCATCCCCATTGGCATACACATTACTCAGCGCGCACCATGTACACTACCCCCTGACATACGACCCCCCCAAATGACACAATGCTTGCACACACATCTCCAATCCAACCCTGTCACATGCCTTGTGCACAAGGTGAACTCACCTGTTGATCTAGAGGCCCATACAGCTGACCATTCTGTGGTAGGACCCCATCAACCAAATGCTCCAACTCCTCCGAAGTGAAGGTAGGGGCCCTTTCCCCAGTCACACGGGCCATGGCAGGATCCAGAGACAGTTCACAGCAGCACACTCAGTGTAGGTGTTGTCCTGTGGAAAGTCATCAAGTGAGGTTATGGACAGAAAATGGTGGTCACGTCTGTGGCTGTGTACACCGTCACCGCCGCCAGTGATCACCATTGGCCACTGTACTCCATAGAGCCCAATGTTATCCAATGAGGAATAGCACGACGGTGCAAGACCACCTTCCGCCATGATGTGCAACTCCGGCGAAGTTACCTCACATCCACCTGTCCCTACATAAAGGACAGGCGGTCTACGTTTTATGGTGGTGGACAATATTCAGATAATTGAGAACTGTGTCATTTAAATTTTTTGCACATATATTGCCATTCCAAATGGCCCATTATGTTCCTGCTCTATGTACACTGAGGTGGTGGATCCGTTGTTTAAATTGTGACCCTCAGATACCTACCACTGTGGAGGAATCGGTGGACGAGACAAGCACCCGTGTACAGACCTCCTGTGGACTTGGCTACACTGGAGGAGAGGCATATAATACTCACCTATATACTGGACAGGCCCACAATCACAGAGCTATGTGCTCAATTGGAGCCTGATCTGCTATCAGCTATCCATCATCCCACTGGGATCTCCCTTCTAGTACAGGTTCTATCAGTGCTCCGTTTCCTGGTAACTGGTTCATTCCAAACGACAGTGGGCTTGGCAGCAGGAATCTCACAGCCAATGTTCTCAATCCTGCTGGCAAGGGTTTTGTCTGCCCTGGTGAAACACATGTGCAGCTACATTGCTTTCCCCCAGGTGAAAGATTTGGCCACTGGGAAGGCAGAATTTTATGCAATGGGACATATACCCATCATTATTGGGGGGGTTGACGGTACACATGTTGGTTTGTCCCACCCCCCACCAGAATGAACAGGTGTTGAGAAATTAGAAGAGTTGCTACTCACTCAGTGTGCAAATGGTGTGCCTGGCTGACCAGTACATATCCCATATCACTGCCAAGTATCTTGGGTCAGTGCATGATGCCTTCGTCCTGAGGAATAGCAGCATTCCACTTGTGATAGCACAACTACAGAGGCACAGGGTGTTGCTAATTGGTGAGGCTGAGTCCCCACCCAATGTATTTTAGTGTATACCTTCTGGTGTTGACCCGCTACCATTGAGTAAGGCTCATGTTTGTCCCTCAATACTTGCAAGTGACTCTGGCTTCCCAAAACTATTGTGGCTCCTGACCCCTGTGAGGAATGCCAGGATAGGGGCTGAGAATCGTTATAATGATGCACATGGGCGAACTAGGTTCAGATGCATTCATCTACCTGTGGATCCCTGTGCTACTCACCTGAGAAGGTCTGCCAAATAGTAGTGACATGCTGCATGCTGCACAACCTGGCCCTCAGACTACATGTGCCTTATCTGGAGGAGGAGGAGACTGGAAATGCCCCTGTGGCAGGAGTGGACCCTGAGGACAGTGAGGATGAGGAGCCAGAGGACGAGGATTTGGACAACAGAACATCAGTTTTACGTCAATACTTCCAATGAAACACAGGTGAGACAGTGGAACTGACCATTCCTCTGATTATTGATGTGGTCTGTGTGGCTGTAGCAGGATGGCATTCACTTCCTTTGCGTCTCTACTTACTGTCACCTGTGGGTTTTCATTTTGCAGATGCTGGGGATATGACAACAGTGTACTGATGTGATGTCTACAGACAGATACAGGTCTTAAAATGTGTGCTATCACAGTGTTCAGATCATTTGCACAGGATGTAACTGTTTCCAAATAGGCACATTTTCATCACATAAAACACTTTCACTTAGGTTGTGTTCAAGGGTGTTTATTGTAGTGCAAATAATTGACGGAAAAGTGCAATGGAATGGGGTGATGGTAGAGGTTAGTCCATGGTATTGTTCTAGTCTGTTTGTAGCACAGGTCCAGTGTCCAAGGGGCCATAGGACAGGGAGAAAAGGCAGTTCAAAGTGGACAAGGATAACAAGGTGGGACACATGGGGGACATTCAGGAGGGTCTCATTTCCTGGCCGTGTTCTTGGTCTTGGCAAGTGTCTGGCTTCTGTCTGGGTCACAGGGAATGTGTGTCGGATGGTTCACCTTCTGCAGGAGGAGGAGTGCTGGTGGTCTGTGTGTCCTGTGGCAGGGCCTCCTGTCCAGTAGCATCAGGGGAAGTGGTCGGCTAGTCAGTAGATTGGCTAGTGGTAGGGGTCCGCTGGTGTGCTGTCCATTCCCTCATGATGTTGGCAATATCTGCCAGCACCCCTGCTATGGACACCATGGTGGTGTTGAGGGCCTGCAAATCCTCCATGATCTCCTGATGGTGTACATCCTGTAGCCACTTGTTCTCCTGCACGTTATTTAGGATCTGGCCCATCTTTTTCAGGGATTGCTGGTAAGCCCCCAGTTAGATTGGTGAGTGCTAACTGGAGAGCCGGTTCCCTGGGCCTGTCCTCCCCCTGGCGCACAGCGGTCCTCCCAGTGTCCCTGTTCCTCTATGCCTCTGTTCCCTGAATGGTGTGCCCACTGCCACTGACCCCAGGTCCCTGATTGTCCTGGGTGTGAGGTGTGGAGTGGGGTCCCTGTTGTGATGCTATTAATTGTGTTTGACCAATGACTTTGTGTTTCACCACTGCGCATATTAGTTGATGTTTTGTTCAGTTTAGCTGCCTACTGGCTTTAACATGGAGTTAGCCATTATTTTCTGTATTCAGTTTAGCTGTCTATTGGCTTTGACATGGCATTAGCCATTACATTCTGTATTCTGCCTATTGGCTTTGACATGCTGTATTCAGTTTAGCTGCCTATTGGCTTTGACATGATATTAGACATTACATTTTGTATTCAGTTCAGCTGCCTATTGGCTTTGACATGATATTAGACATTACATTCTGTATTCAGTTCAGCTGCCTATTGGCTTTGACATGGTATTAGACATTACATTTTGTATTCAGCTCAGCTGCCTATTGGCTTTGACATGATATTAGACATTACATTTGATATTTAGGTTAGCTGCCTATTGGCTTTAACGTGGAGTTAGACATTGCAGTTGAAACATCGCAGATGTCTGTATTCTTCCAAGCTGTGTTTTTCCACAAGATGAACCAAGCTGTTTTCTTCACACCAGACTAGACCTGATAAGAGAGAGTACATTTGGTGTTTTCCTTTCTGCTCAGGCTTGGGAAGAGGATAAGTCTAGGAGATCTGGCCAGTCTCCAAAGGCTTGTGTAGTTTTCCCGAGTCTGAGAGGAGGGGGCACGCTTTTGTAAGGATGACTCGGGCTACAGTGAGTTAGATTCGAATCTGCTTGACTTCAGGCTGGAACTAGGCGCCAGTTGCCAGTCTCCCGTTTGGGTAGATAATCTCTTTCTCGCAGTTGACCGGAGTCATCAACTTACAGACCCCAGAAAGATGAAGCTGAATATGTAGGCCCTGCCGCCTTGCTCAAACGGTGATTGTGCTTGAAATCTAATAATGTCTCTCAAGAACTTGTGGGTGGGGAAGAATTAACAACAATAAAGGTCTTCTTTGAACTCAGAAGTGCATTCCAGAGAGGTTCTGTAAGCTCTGATATGAGATAAGTAGGAAGGCAGAACACCTGTACAGGTGGGCACACTGCTGTTTGATGTGTCCTGGGAACAGAGGTGTGGGGACGTTGGGTGGGTGGTGTGGTATTGGATACTGATGTGGGAGGCTCCATGGTGGACTGTGAGTGGGTTGGGTTGGCTGACTAACCAGTGGTCCCTAATGCACTAGGTAGTTCATCCAGATCCTGAAGTCCAGAGTTACTGTCATCACTGGGGGCGTCTTCTGTTTGGAGACTGGTTAGTCGTGGCACCTCCTTGTTGCTGAGATTGGCTGGGGCACCTGTGGGGATGTAAAGTGATGTATTATACTTCATGTCTGTGACATATTGTACAACACTTTCTTCCCCTCTGTTGTTGCTATTGCCCTGCTACATTTGTTGGTGTATGGTGATGGATTGTGTGCTTGTGAGTTCTCCATGCTGTGCATGCTTTGGTGATGGGTGTACATGCAGGGCTGGGAGAGCTGTTCATGCATTGGTATGGCATGCAGGGCTTGGTATTGGGGTTAGTCATATGTGTAGGTGCAGTGTGTGGGATGGAGTGGAGTGATGGGATTGAGGTTGAGGGGTGAGGGGGTGAGATGGCATGCAGGTATGGGGGTGATCAGTAGTAAATATTGACTCACCAGTGTCCAGTCCTCCGGCTACTCCAGTGAGTCTCTCAGGATGCAGTATTGCCAAAACTTGCTTCTCCCATGCTGTGAGCTGTGGGGGAGGAGGTGGGGGTCCACTGCCAGTCATCTGTACTCGAGCTGGTGCCTTGCTGCCACAAAACGTACCTTCCCCCGCAGTTCGTTCCACCTCTTCCTGATGTCTTCCCTTGTTCTTGGATGCTGTCCCACTGCTTTTACCCTGTCCACAATTATCCACCATAGCTCCATCTTCCTGGCAATAGATATTTGCTGTACCTGTGCTCCAAACATCTGTGGCTCTACCCTGCCTATTTCCTCAACCATGACCTGCAACTCCTCATCTGTGAAATGGGGGTGCCTTTGTGGGATGTTGTGTGTGGGTGTTGTGCAGAAGGTGTTGAGTGATGTGGTAGGGTGTCGAATGTGGGGTGTGTGATGGATGTATGGGTGTTTGTAGTGTGTGTCAATGTTCCCCCATCGCGCAGGCCCCTTTGGTAAGCGCGCACGTTGCAACGTTCTTGCAACGTCACTCCCTGCATCATGCGGCAGAGAGGACGTAAGCGATGTGCCTACAAAACAGACACAGCACGAGGACAGGGTCACTCTTTGCCACCGAGCAGGAAGGACAGGAAGGACATCTTCAGGACGCAGGTACGTGTATTTGTATTTCGTTTGTGTATTTTTTGTTATATTGTTTATAAGAGCATTGTTGTAGTCCTTTTCTTAAAATACATGTTGTTCACTTTAGCTGGATTTAGTCCAAACTTTAATGCTGTGCACCGATACAGTACTTGGTGATTGAAATGACCTAAATGTGGGGGCCAAGCTGCATAAGGGAATTATTATGTAGCCTGAATGAACTACAATCAACTGCCCAACCTTGCACGCCTGAGGCCATATCATGATGGCCTGGTCTGTGCTGAGCGCCTATTTTTTGCCCTGGTTTGCCTTGGAGTTGCCTAAAGGTATAATGCATGAACTTAAATAGAATAAGTTGGAAACAGCGTGGACATTGGCAGTACGACTGTCATGGGATGAACCATGTTTGGTTATGGTGGCAGGAGGAAGAAGTTACCAGAGTAATATGTGTTTTGGGGTTAGTGTGGAGATAAGGTTGTGCACCTAGTAAAGGATCAGTTCAAGTTAGGATATGGGTAGGATGGTGCTGGTCGATACCAGGGAGGGTTGAAGCACGAAAAATGATCTTTTCTGATCACAATTGTGAATCTCCAAAGTTTGTATTGTATGTTCAAGAAAATGTAATATTGTTATGTAGGTCTATTCAGTAGTAACTGAAAGTGGTCCTGTGCAACGTTCCCTGTAAGGCGCGCGCACACCTTTCCTTCCCCCATCGCGCAGAAGTAAACAAACTCGAAATGGCATCTTGCTTCTCCGAATGAAAGCCCTTAGCAAAACCAAAATCAAATGTGACCACCACTTCATTTACATCAACCACAGTGGTCATTATCTCTCCTCATACCATGTGTAACATATTGCTCAATTCACCTGCAATCTTAACAGACTGCATTTCAATATTTCGTACTACACCCACCCAAAAGTCACCACCACAGACCTCAAAGCCACATTGTTAGAATTGACATTCTTGTGTGGTATTCTCACAATAATTTTGCCTTCACCCCACCTGTTTTGCTGAATTTATTTTTGTTGACTTCATGACTATGTACACTTTACCACTGTTAATTTGTGCTGAGCTCTTTGTATTCTCTCTCTTTAAAATGCTACAATTGGCGTACACCTAATGGCCACATTTAGTTTACTTGTAAGCACCAGTAAATGGTACCACATATACCCATGGCCATTAATTTAAATACTAACATTGGGCCTGCAGCACTCAGAGTGCCACTCTCCAGAGCTTTTTTAAAACATGTCTCAGGCCTGTCACTGTAGCCTATAATACAGTATTAAATTGCCATTTGCTGCAGGCAAACTACACCTTTTGCTAGACGTAACCCTTCTTTTTAAAAATATATATATTACCGTTAAGGTAGGCTCTAAAGGCTCATAGAGCAATGTATTAAAAAATAGTACATGTGGGTCAAAGTTTTACATGTCCTGATAGTGAAAAACCTCTAAAGTTGTTTATGACTAATGCAAGCCCTATCTCTCCAAATTGGATAACATTGCGTTACATTATTACACCTAATAAGTGGTAAGCAGATACAAAAAATGATGTGGACACTAAAATTTATTGTACTTTAAAAGCAACTTTAATGATAAAGTTGAATTTTAAGTTACAATTCATAAACTGCCACTTTAGTGTCATTTGTTTGTTCCCCTAAATCTCTGATACACTTTGTCCTTGGTGAGTATAATGTGACCCAAACCATTTTTTGTATTGTCCTATGCGGAATTGTAATTGTCGATGAAGCCACTCACCTAAACTTCATGTGGTTCCAATGGGGTGACGCTGTACCTTTTAGCCATCCGAGAACTATCCTCAGTGGCAGTGTGTGAAAAACTGCACTGGCAACAGTACTCAAATGGAAGGGAGGTTGAAAGAGAGACAGGAGACACTCCGCAGGCCAAGATTTGGCTTTTGGTTACTAGTGAGTTCCACCACTAGGAATGTTGTTTTGTGGTTTAGGATTGTTCTGCTAATGACAGGATAATTAGTACAGCCATTGCCCAGCTATGGTTTCATGCGGTTCAGATTTTGTTTTATCTTTGTTTTCCTTTCTTTTTTTATTATGAATCACCAGATTGTACTTAGTGGTACTTGCTACATGCTGGACACCAGGGCTTAGGTAACAGCCCTTGTCACATACAAGCATCGACAACACACAACACTCACAATCACTCATTCACGCATGCATCCACCGCGACTCACACCTGCATGCACGCATTTTAAAAGGACCAGAAGCCCGCTGTGAACTGAGAGCTGTACATCAGAAGGGGTTCTCATTTTGTGCAGAATAAACACGCAGTTGTTGTTTCCCTTCCCCCGTCTGTCCCATGTGTGTCTTTTGCTCACAGCAAATGCTTGAGGCAGAACAATAAGCCCCGGCCCCAAAAATGAGTGCCGGTGCTCAGCACCGGAAACAACAAGCACAAATTAAGCACTGCTTTCTAACTGTGAATTTGTTCAGAATGAAACCAGATTTGTGTTTTTAACCTTCTACTGCCCACGCACATTGAATCTGGAAGCAAAGTACAGCGAAATAGCATTAATTACTGCAGTGTTTTATATCACATTGTTGTGTGTCATCAATGCAAAAAATAGAAGGTGGTGGGTTATTGCGGGTGTGTAACTGAAGGCAGTGTCACTCACGTCAGAGCTTTACGGATGTAGAATGTGAATGCACATGGTTCCACCAGATTCTTCCGTCTTAGTGATGAGAGCTCCCAGCTCCACTTTTTCGACTCTTTTTTTGCTGGTTTTAGGACTCTGTGCACAGTGACCCTGCTAACCAGTGCTAAAGTTCATATGCTCTCTCCCTTAATCATGGTATCTTTGGTTAATTCCCAATTGGCATATTTTATTTACCTATAAGTATCCCTAGTGAAGTCCACTACATGTGCCCAGGGCCTGTATATTAAAAAAAGTAAAAGGCAGGACTCTGTGCCGAATTAGCGTGATTCTTTTTACGCTAATTTGTTGCAAACTTAATTCCACAGCACACTTTATTAAATCCTCTAATGTTGCAGTCAGAGCAAAAAAGTAATCCTTAATCTCCAGGATAAAATAAGCAGCAAATTGTAAGAAGACATAAGTTTCTTCTGTCGTCGAACCCACAGCAAATGTGACAAGACAACAACAAGACGTAAAGGCACCTTCATTGCTCATTCACCATCTGAATGGACAGAGCACTTTTTTTTGTCCGCTTGCCAGAACGAGCCATTAGGCCTAAAAATGGCTCACCCTTATAAATCCGATTAGTCATAGCGAGTGGCTGAGCAGATAACTTGAGGCCTGTAAAGGCCGCATCATCGAAGGTCTAACGCATGATGTAGGTTTCCAAACAGACAATAATATGGAACCAGAGTTCATCTAAACTGAAAGCCCAGGTAACTACTCAATTGCTCTGGAACTGTCATGCATAATGTTTTTGTAACTCCTATAGCCTAAGCTAAATATCTTCTTTCCAATTACAGCCAGTCACCATTTGCATTTGAACAGGCAGGCGTGAGTACCAAGGAAGACCAGGTAAATCTGTAGACGTTCCAGGTGGGATTAAGGGTCTCTACATAAATCCCGTTCATGATCCACACCTTTGTTTCTATTACAGGTTTGTCGGACCGAGCAAGTTAAAGATTTGAATGGACCAACATGTGTAGAAGCATAAGGACCAGGTAATTATTTGGTAGGTACCCCATCTGGGTCACCAGGCACATTATAATATGACAACATGATGTAACCAACTGTTACCCATCTTTTCTTTTGCTGCAGGCTTCTCAGACAGTACTGGTCATTATTTGGTAGATTTCACTTGTGATGCACCTAGTACAATATAAAATTAAAACATTCTTAAACCCTTTCTTTTGTTCTTTTGCAGGCTTCTTAGACAGTTCTAACATTGGTTAGAAAAGGCAGACGTGACTACAAGCAGAAAGACCAGGTAAATATTTAGTCGTTTTTCCTTGCAGTACATCTTGAACACAAGCATGTGCTGTAACCATGTTTTTTCTTTTATTGCAGACATCTTAGACAGTGTTACATCTACAGGCAGGTGTGAGATCAAACAGAAAGGCCCAGGTAATTGCTTGCTACATTTTCCAAGAGATAGCTCAGTCTTGTCTGGTAGATTGCATTCAATAGCATAAAAAACAACTTTAAATAATGTTTCTCACTTTAATTAATGTCCTTTTTTTTTTTGCAGGATTTGCGGCACAGTAGGCCCAGACTGATCGCCACCAAAATGTTCAAGCGCAAAGCTGTGACTTCATCAGAGAGCAGTGCTTCACCACAAAGGAAGAAATGCTGTCTTGTGTTCAAAGAAGAATGGCTGAAAGAAATTGTGGAGACTGAGACACAGAAGTCCAGGAGCAAGGTTTGCGTACAACTGGGAGAGCTATTTCTATACAATCCAGAAGTAGGCCTGATTTGCAAAGTATGTGCAGAAGCAAAGATCGCAGGGGACTTTTCTACTGGGAAGAAATGGAGTGATGGCTGGAAGCTGGACTACTTGAAACGCCATATATGTAGCAAAGTTCATGAATCTGCTTTGGTGACACTGAGAAATAAAAGTGCTGCTGCCAGGCTGGGTTTTGGAGTGCGCACCATGCTAACGGAAACCGCCAGTGACAGAGCAAACAGACTAGAAGTAGTTGAACGGCAAAGATCCCTGCATGAAGAGATAAAGATTCTCATCAACAATGTGTTGCTAGCAGTCAAAATTAACACATCAATGTTATCTGTTCAAGACATCCATGACCACGTCGCATTGTATGTGAAGATACCAGACAGCTGGAGGAGCAAGAACTATGCCTTTGAGTTTTTGGAGGCCATCAACAGTGTAATACGCTCTGACTTCATGGCAGAACTTCGCAGTGCTTGGTATCACACATTGATAATTGATGAGAGCACAGATATTTCAGTTACAAAAATGCTCATCCTCTACTTCAAGTTCCGATCTGTAACATCAACAGAGCACAAAACAGTGTTTGGGGGAATTGTAACTCTGAGTGCATGCAATGCGGAGGCTATCACTACAGCTGTAAAAGAGTTCTACACAGCCAATAAGCTGGACCTTATGAAAATGGTCATGTTTACATCAGATGGTGCATCAGTGATGCTGGGAAAGAACAATGGTGTTGCTACCCGCCTCAAACAATCCATTCCTCATCTAGTTGATCAGCACTGTGTTGCGCACAGAGAAGATTTGGGAGTTGATGATGCCTGGAAAAAAGTGCCTATGATCAGGGAAATGGAAACATTACTTTGGACTGTCTACACTGTGTTCTCCCGCTCACCTTTAAGAAAGTCCAAGCTGGACGAAATTGCTTTGGTCACTGAATGTGAAGCGGTCTCCTTTCGGCCACTCAGTGAGGTGCGGCGGCTTTCAAGGCATTTTGCTGTTGGTGCACTCTTGCGTAATTATGAGGTTGCTCTCAAATACTTTGATCATGAAAGAGTTGAGGAGAATGACCCAATTGCTAAATATTGCTACAAAAAACTATCGGATTCAAACTACCATATTTCCTTTGCACCACTAAATGACATTCTGGGTGAACTTGCATCTTTATGCAAGTTGTTTCAGAAAAGCTCTTTGACCACCGTTGAAGCTGTACAGTATGCAAGAACAAAAATTACCCAAATAAAGGAACAGTACTTGGGCGACACTGTCTTTTGGAGCGACACAGTAAGAGATCATATGGCTTTGTGCAGAGAGGACCGAGCGTATGATAGTGAGCCGATGTTATCTTTCATTAAACTTCTTTGTGAGCACATGGAAAGAAGGTTCCCAGAAGATGAATTGAAGGAATGGACAAGCTTTGATTTCCATACAGTAACAACACAATCACAGTTTGATTTTGGGACTGAGAATGTACAAAGACTTGTTGAGAAGTATAAGAAGGTCTTGGTCCTGGGTGATTGTGACACCCCTGGTGATGTTGTTCGGCAGTACAGAGATTATAAACATGTGGTGGCAGCGCATATAAAAAACTGACTGTTTAGGACCTTTCAAGACATGGTGAATTTCACTCTGCGGAATGCTGCACAGTATAGTGTTGCATCTCAGCTAGTTGATATCTGTGTAACTTTCCAGGCTTCAAGTGCAGACTGCGAACGAGGATTCAGCCTCATGAACTCAATGAAGTCCAAATTAAGAAACAGACTAGAGGAGAGTCACCTAGATATGCTGATGAGGACAAAGGCTTACCTCTCAAATGGGAAAGTTGATTTAGACCGAGTTTATCAGCACTGGAAAAATGGCAAGGACCGGTGAGAAAAACAAACATGTCACACATCTAACATTGGCACCTGACTCGTCTAAACTCTGATGCGGCTTCTCCTACAGTCCGTGTGTGGGTGGGGTAGGAACATTTCTCAGCCTGTATCTTGGCAGGGGCATCATGGTATTCATCAGCAGTGTGTTCATCAAACTGTAAATGTTAACCAATTGTATAACTGGCTGTATCTGATGTGCAGGGTCCTCTGCAGCACTCTGAGAGTATTCATTAAAGTTTCATAATGGTTCAACCTTCTGATTTCTGTTTTCTCTAACTGGGGTGTAGGTGGCACTTAACAGGTCATGTCCTTGGGGTGTGCAACCAGGTCACAAAACTGCCTTAATGCCCTATTGCATGGAGCAATGATATCCCTTTTTTGCTTTAGTGGTATGGAGAGGCTAATGCCAAAGATCTTGGCTAATTATGCACTGCACACGCGTGAATGGTCAATTTCTTGGCCCACGTATCCTTGGCTGCAGCGCACAGAGACCGCACACTGCCGCACACAGTGGAAAAAAATTAGAGGGAACATTGGTGTGTGTGTGTAGTTGTCTCAGTGGTCTTCGTGTTAGTCTTATAGCGCTTATTGGTATTTGTAAAGGGTGGTGTCAGTATGGTGTATGAGTTTTATAATATGGCGAACGGATATTTATCACCGCAGTGGTATGTTGGCGGCTGTCACTGCAGCGGTAAGCAGGATTTCCCGGCAATTACATAATGAGGGTCAAAATCTACATCTGTGGCTGTTAAGAATGTTGCCCATTGAATTCATCTAGGAGGCAGGGCTTTAGCATTTGGAACGCTCGCTTTTGTAACAGCCTTAAAGGGCTGGAATTCGTGTACCAAAAATTATGCATTTTCCTTGTGCAGGAGGCCATTCTTTTAGGATGGTCATCTGCACTGCAGTCAGTATTTTCTCAGTGGATGCAAAACGCATTTCAGTATTGTAATACAAAGGTGATTTATATGCATTAGGCACTGTTCCACCCTCATTGAAGGAAATGGAAGTAAACCCAATGGTACCCCCAATTCTGGGGATGATAAGGTTTGTGGTGTTGAAACGTGTATGAAAATGTGGTTTAGCAAGTAAGTCAAATTGTGGTGATCTGAGTATGTCAGTGTGGTCAGATGTCCAATGTGAACTGGAAAAATCTAGACGCATTAATTCATACAAAGGTTTTATTAGACGAGCATAGTCTGGAATGTATGTTCTTTCAAAACTAAGGAAACCCAAAATCGATTGAAGCTTCAGAAAAGTATTAGGCAGTTGTAGGAGTGCTCACATCTATACGAAGTGAGGTGTAAGACTTTTGCCTTTGTTTGTAAGGTCATATCCCAAGAATATGACATTAGAAAATGCAATGTGAGATTTCTTAAAATTGAATCTATAGTCAAAGGCAGCAGTTCCCAAAATTATGAGATCTAATCTTGGTAAGTGTGTGTCCAGCTAATCGTCCATTAGGTAGATATCATCTACATAAACATTGACACTATACGAGCAGCAAACAGTCCTAGACTATTCTTGTACCCATGGCCAGTCATGCAAAGCAACTCTGGAAGCCAAACTTGGACAAGACAGTAAAGTCTCTAATCTCTAGCAACTTATTTTGACTGGAAAAGGCATTGGAAATATCCAAGGTTGTTTATCGTAGTTAGACTCTTGCTCTAGGCAAGACTACTGGTTTAGGGATGACAGCACTTTTGCTTGTAGATGACGAGGCCAGTCCTACAACAAGCCACAACTATAAGCCCAACCCTCCTGGCTCTCAAGCAGTACCTCACCAATAACCAAAACAGTAAAAGGTGATTTCTGGCAGCCTTTACGCATAGACTCTTGACTGCGACATCTCAGGGGAGTTGTGGTTAAACCAAGTTTATTTTTTTCTCACATGAGCAACAAGTCTCAGTCACACACAGGCAATGCAGAGATGCAGTAAGGTTTTCAATAGGTTTTATTAACAAGACTGCAATCTACTGTAAAATGCATGAGCTTCAATGATTAGGATAATGAACAATGCAAGAAATAGAATTGTAAAAATGAGAGTCTTAAATATAAAATCCCCCACGATCTTGCAATAACATGAGTTGTGAACTAGGCCTTATTACCCTAGCACGAAGAACCTAATCTCTAACTTAAAGCGAGCTAGGTGTGATAAACCTAATCTGCCAGTACCATGACTCTGAGAAGCGCCCCCAACCCTCCTTACCTAGGCTAGGTCTGCATCAAGGTGATGTGTAGCATAGATAGCGTTGAGAGCATCCGGTAGGACTCCCTCTAATAACCTTGTCTGCATGAGATGTATTTATATAGATCTTGCAGGACCTCTGATGCAGGTGTATTTCTAAACAATAGATAAGAATGCATTCCAGACTATTCTAGTTCCCAAGGCCAGTCATGCAAAGCAATGCTGGAGGCCAAGCTTGGACAAGACAGTAAAGTCGCTACTCTCTAGCAATAGATTTTGACTGGAAAAAGCATTGGAAATATCCAAGGTTGTTCATCGTAGTTAGACTCTTGCTCTAGGCAAGACTGCTAGTTTAGGGATGACAGTACTTTTGCTTGTCGGTGATAAGGCCAGTCCTACAACAAGTTGCAACTATAGGCCCAATCCTTCCGGCTCACAAGCAGTGCCTCACCAAAAACCCGAACAGTAAAAGTTGATTTCTGACAGCCTTTACACATAGACTCTAGAGTGCAACATCTCAGGGGAGTTGTGGTTAAAGCGAGTTTATCCTTTTCTCACATAAACAAGTCTCAGTCACACACAGGCAATGCAGAGATGCAGTAAAGTTTTCAATAGGTTTTATTGACAAGACTGCAATCTACTGTAAAATGCATGAGCTTCAATGATTAGGATAAGGAAGAATGCAAGAAGTAGAATTGTAAAAAATGAGAGTTGTGAATATAAAATCCCCCACGATCTTGCAATAACATGAGATGTGAACTAAACCCTAATATTCTAGCATGAAAAACCTAATCTCTAACTGAAAGAGAGCTAATTGTGGTAAACCTAATCTGCCAGTACCATGTCCATGAGAAGCTCCCCCAATCCTTGTTACCTTGGAATGAGGTTTCTAGATCAGACTCCGTGGGAACATGAAGGCTGGGTCTGCATCAAGGTGACGTGTAGCATAGATAGCGTTGATGGCATCTGGTAGGAATCCCTCTAATAACCTTGTCTGCATGAGATGTATTTATATAGATCTTGTAGGACCCCTGACGCAGGTGTGTTTCCAAACAATAGATAAGGATGCATGCTTGGGATGGCAATTATATAAACAATTCCCTCCAAAAGTACATTATGCTCCTGCCACACATAAGTGGGAAACGGACATGATGTGAATACCTACGTTTATCACTTGTCTTTGATGCTGATAGTGACGTCTTCACATAGTGGCACTGATAATGTGAAATCAAAACATCTTCATAATGACAAACATAGCGGCCTTTCTGGAAGAAATTATTAAATAAATGCACTAAAACAGAGCAGGGTAAGAAGGTTAAAAGTCACTAGGTGACGGGGGCACAGGTCTGCAAGCCAGAAGGCTAGGCAAACTCCTGATTCCAAATAAAACTAAATACGATCCACTACAGAGTTGTATTTTTTATAGACAATATTACAAATCAGTACCATACTGTGTGTATTTTGTATTGCAAAAGTGTGTGTATGACTATTTAAATGTCTGTGGTCTAAGACTATTCTATAGGAATGGTCCAGTTTCAAAGTAGGAAAAAGTGGATTGTTCATTTGGGACATACAGGGTTCAATTACTCCCTGTACTCCATCTGGGATAAGATGTCCATAACGGGTGCTTTAGCATCTCATTTAATAGGATATTGTGGTTGTACTTGTAGGCTGGACCTGAGGGGTATTATATGATAAGGAGAGACCTTATCACAGACTACCTGATTGCTGGGGCTTGTTCAAGAGCCCATTTCACTGGATAAGCCTGCTTGATTTCTTCACGCACAAGGACAGAGAAAGAAGGAAGGATTACTACTTCACCATGCAGGGAAGAGCAGACAAATACTGAGGACCAATCAAACGCCACTAAGAGAATGTCGTAGATAATGTTCAATTGTCCCAAATAATTACACGCGAAGTGCATGGTATGTCACCCTTAATTTGGATGTCTAAATCATAGAGCTGATCTGGAGGGGCTACACACATTGATTGGTTGCTTTCACTGCCAGAAACTTCTGGAGAGTCCGGTAGACTATGGTGACCTCTGCTGCGCTGTTAAGGAGAGTCACTGCGCATTTCCTGTTCAGTATAAAGGTTCTCAGGATTAGGGGCCTGATTTAAGGAAAGTGGTGCTGCGCTCACTGCAACACCACTTTCTTTGCAGCACCACTTTCCTTCTGCCCTTTAGCACCTCCCTAACGCCACCATGGGTGTGCCCTGTATCTAAGATATGGCAGACCATGGCAGTAGTTTGGGGAACTAGTGTCAACATTTCTGACCCCAGTTTGGAGCTTTGCAGGACTAGCATCAAAACCTTTGATGCTAATCCTGTAAAGCTCATTGAGGCCCTTTGAAAATAATGGTGTGCCTCCTTTTAACACCTGCTGTACGCAGGTGTGAAAAGTGCCGAAAAAATTATTCAAAGGAATCTCTTAGATTTCTTTGCATCATTTTTTCGGCCCTCTAATAGGGGAACACACCCTGTGCATACATTATGCCTGGCACATGTAGTGCAAAGGGTTACAAAGTAGCTACAAAGTGGCACAATGCATGCATCATGCCACTTTGTAAATCTAGTGCAGCGATTTTGGCCTCGGGCCACATTAGCATCATAAAATATTACGCTAATGTGGCGCAAGGCAGTACTAGGGGGCTCCTAAATCAGCACCTTAGTCTCTTCAGTGTTTGGCATGGGGCTTGAGCTCCCAGTCACAGTGGCAGATATTGCTGAAAGTTTTTTTTTCAGCCCTCTCTTTGAATTTTTTAGGGTGGGAACAGTCGTCATGGCAGGAGTGTTGGTGTTGCAGATTCTGGAAGCCTTTTTATGGAAGGCTTGGTTCAGAGTTTTGGCTATTTTGAGTGAGTGGGTTTCAAGTCTTAGAGAGTCTGTGCTTGGGAGAATGGGAGCCTCGTGAAATCACTTGATTGTGTGTCAGGTAGTTGGCATGGCTTGCAAGCTATTCAACCAATTTGGAGACCCTTCTTGCCTCCACGGTAGCCATTTTAGTAGAATCAGCATTGCTCTGACATTTGTCGCATGTGACTTGTCAGGCTACAGAAATAAGGGCTACTTCAATGAGTCTTGAGAGGACTAGTGATAGAACCACTATTTTGAAGTAATCTGCATGGATAACAGGGTTTATCCCTCTGGAGGGTTTGATTTGATATTGAGCTCCTGTTGCTAATGCATTAATGTTGGTATGGAAAGTTAAGGTTTTGCTGAGAGAAAATCTTAAAGTTTTAACTCATTCAATAATGAAAGGTTTCCAGTCAAGCAAGTTAAATGTATACAGCAAGTTTTCTACCAAGGTGCGAGGTATGAGGAGATGGCATCAGCACTGATTGGGTTGTTGCACATGTTCAGGTTCAAATCAGCAACCCTGTATACCAGAGGTTGCTGACTTGAAGTTAGCCACGATCATCATTACTGCCATGCCGATTGGGCTGTCGTCTGTGTGCAATGTGTAAGTCGGAGGCCCCACATGTCGGAGGAGGCCATTGTCTTTTCTACAGAGTCAGAACGGGACTCCTGAGACATGGACTGAAAGTGAGGCCTAGTTCAAAAGTCACGTATAGTG
The DNA here is from genome assembly GCF_031143425.1 of Pleurodeles waltl. Lineage (NCBI taxonomy): Eukaryota > Metazoa > Chordata > Amphibia > Caudata > Salamandridae > Pleurodeles > Pleurodeles waltl. Next base: position 598,090,251 of record NC_090448.1, read on the forward strand.
AATGGGGAATAACCAGCATCACTAATGAGAAGGAAGTGGGACTCAGGGGACTGCCTAATAAAAACTAGAGCCCTGACCATAGGGGCCGGTGAGCACTGCTTGCGTATGCCGCATTTAACTTTGTGGTCATATACAAATTCTCCTTTTGTCATAAAATAAAGTATTTGACTGGGCAACCATGTATTGCTGCTGTTGAACACATTTTGAGTTGTAAGCCTGTGTTCACTCCCCTGAGTCTACCTCCCTCCGAGAAGCCCGTGCTCCCAGAGAGAGTGAAGTATTGAAGGGGTACTTGGACCACTTTCCTCATAATCCATAATAGGCTGGGATCCAGGACATCAGGAGTAAAAGGCCGCATCCTCCATGATTGGGTCCAGTAGTTCCTGCATGCCCTGTGATCCTCTGAAAGGGGTTTTACAGATTGTGATTATTTTTAAGGTGGGTTCTCATCCCCTCAACTAATAATCTGATTTCTTACCAAACCCATTCAGGTTGATGAGTTGCATTTCAATAAATATTGATTATTCAGCTCCAACATATGCCAAGCACTGAACTTATGCTTTACAAATAAACATTATATTAAAATGCAGACACTGCATTTGGTGTAGCTTTACAATTACCCTTTTATGGTTTATTAAATACCATTTGTGGCGCAAACCTGGTTATTGTGGTTCCAGAACTTCAGCCATGCAATTGTAGGTGTCTGAGATCCTGATTTTCCGTTGGGCAACTTTCAGAAATCCACATGGCATGCATGCATGCATGCATGCATACATGCACATGTATGTGCCACTTAGGTGCAAGTTTTTGCTGGGGCCTACTTGACATAATGGTATTGTTTGTCAAGCAGAGTTGTGGGCCAAGTGTTATCTTGGACATGCCATGACCCGATTCCTTTCTGTCCTTGCAGCATCAGCACCAGCAAGCAGATGAGAGAAGCATCTGGCCTCAGTGAAGACACCTCTGACACAGAGGGACCTGGTGACCTAGAGGGCGAGGGGAGTGCCACAGGGGAGACCGGATCCACTTCCTCATCATCCTCTGATTCCTCCTCCAGAGGCCACTCACTAGTGGTGGCAGACCCATCGGGGCAACCCCCTGTGCCATCTTTGCCCGCGACCACTGTTCTATCCCCACCCTCCCTATTGATCCCCACCCAGTTGGCCATGTCTGCTCACCTAGGAGGTTGGGTGTCTCCTTCACCGCAGGCACCTCTGCCCTAGCCCCAATTACCCCTGCTGCCTTCAGTGAGGAGGCAATTGACTTCCTAATGAGTATCTCTGTGGGTTAGTCAGCCAGTGTGAATGCCATCCAGGGATTAGCAACTCGGCTCCAACAGACAAATGCATTCCTGGAAGGCATTCATGATCTAATGGCTGGCCTACAGAGATCTTTTCAGGCTCTGGCCCCTCAATGACGACAGCCAGCCACGCTCCACCTCCATCCCCATCCACCTTCCTCTTCCCAATCCAAATCCCCCCTTACCTACCCAAGGCACACAGACAGATCCGCAGACATCCACCTCAATACCCAAAAGTAGCTCACACAAACACAAGCACTACATAACACACAGGCACACACACAAACAACATACACCTATAGACACAACAACACTCACTATTTCCCTGGACACTCCCAGCACCCCTAGCATCACAGACACTACATCGAGCATACCGAAAGGCACAGCACCAACAGTCACAAGCACACCCAGTACATCCATCAAACCCGCAGACACCACCCCAGCAAACCCGATGACGTCTACCACAAGTACCACACCCGCAGATACCACAACTACAGACACACATACATCCACCACATGTCACATTTCGCCAACCCGCAGTCACACCCCAACAGACACACACACCGCCATTCCCACATCCCCAGCACCTCCTCCTACCATCACACCAAGACACACAAATGCCTAAACTTAGACACCCAACAGACACCCACCACATAAGCATACCTCCCATAAGCATGCACCCATGACATCTCCTCCTACAAAGCCTACAACCACTCCTTCAACCTCCAAATCCCGACCCCCTTCTGATGACTGTCCACAAGGGTCCAAAAAAATGTTTTTTTCTAAGCTTGACCTTTGCCCTGCACCCCCATCCCAGACCCAGAAGGACCCCACCCAGGTCCCAGACTGTCCATTCCACCTCCACGACACAATACTGTGCAACCGTTGGGGCCATACATATAGACTGGCCAATGCTCTTTGAATAAATCCCAAACAGTTAGTTATTTTGGGTAAACATTTGTCCTGCAATTCCTTTTCTACCTTGATGTTGTACCTGATTGACTTGTGTTTTATGCCTCCAGTTGTATGTGTGTTTAAGCCTGCGTGTTGCTCTACGTGCTGTTGTTAGCAGTATGTGAGTTTGTGGGCAGTTCTGGTGTCCCCCAAGAGAAGTGTATATGTTGTGTGTATGGATATGTTTAGGCAAATGCAATGGTGGTAAATGGCATTCTGTACTGCTTGGTATGGCACGTATATCTTTTTGTGTTGTCTAACGTGGGAATGTATGGTGTTAGACTACTCCCACTGATATGGCTAATGTATTCATGTGATGTGTGTCAGCTGGACTTTTGTTTGCACAGACGTAGAGTGTTAAGTTGTAGGAGCTGTGCGCACATGTCCATTTAGGTGTGTGGCCCTTGCAGCTAGTTCCTTTAGAGGTATGTCCCATGCAGTAGGAGATGTATGTGCTCTGTTGACTTCACCTTCCCCATTTGGGTTTAGCATTGTGTTGGGCCTGGCCCTTTTTGCGGGGTCACCCCCAAACTTCCTATTTCCTTTCTACTATGTCCTCTGACCTGGTTTTGTTGGCTTTAAGACTTTGGGCACTTTACCACTGTTAACGAGTGCGAAACTGCATATGCTCTCCTTCTAAATTGTATTGATGATTGGTTTATTCATGATTGGAATATCTGATTTACTAGTAAGTCCTAGTAAAGTGCACTAGAGGTATCCAGGGCTCGTAAATCAAATGCTACTAGTAGGCCTGCAGCTTTGATTGTGCCACCAACATGAGTAGCCCTGTAAACATGTCTCAGACCTGCCACTGCAGTGTTTGTATATGCGGTTTTGCACTGCCAATTCGATCTGCAAGTTTATCCACTTGCCAGGCCCAATCTTTTTGCCTTTACTACATGTAATGCCCCCCTATGGTAGGCCTTAAGTAGCCCCATGGGCAGGGTGCAGAGTATTTAAAAGGTAGGACATTTACTTGTGTGTTCTACATGTCCTGATAGTGAAATACTGCTAAATTTGTTTCTCACTATTGCATAGGTTAACATAGAGACTGCCTTTAAATACCTTTTAAATGTCGTTTCCCATTCGGAGCAGATGGAGATGTGGAGTTTGGGGTTTCTGCACTCACAATTTAAAAATACATCTTTTAGTGAAGTTGGTTTTCGGATTGTCAGGTTGAAAATGCCACCTTTAGAAAGCGGACATGTTCTTGCTTAACTATTCTGTGCCTCTGCTTGGCTGCTGAATACAAGTCTGTGTCAGACTGACAGTTGAGCTATTTGTGAATTCACTCTAGACAGTGACAGAAAGGGAGCTGAGGTATGTCCTGCATATTCTGATGAGACATCCTGGGCTAGACTGGGAGGGAGGAGCTGACACCTGCACTTGAAAGGGCTATGCCTGTCCTCACACATACAAACTTCAACCCCCTGGTGTGTATCTGCAGCAGGGCAAGGAAGAGGCAGGTCCTTGTGCACTACAAAGACTTTCCTTTGAAGTTTGCCTACTTCAAAGTCAGAAATGAGTATAAGTGGACTGTTGACCCCACAACTTTAGATTGCTTCTGGATCAAGAGGAACCTCTGCCAAGGAGAAGACCTTAATGCTTAAGGAGGTGCTGCCACTCTACCCGTTGCTTTGCTGTGCTGGTCTGCTGCTGCTGTTTCTGCCTAAAGAGGGAAAGGACTAGACTTTGTTTTCTGAAAACTGGCTTGTGAAGATTCCCCAAGGGCTTGGACTGAGCTTGCCCCCTGTTCTGAAGTCTCAGAGAGATTAAAGACTTAGGGGGTCATTCTGACCCTGTCGGTCCATGACCGCCATGGCGGAGGGCGGCGGAAGCACCGCCAAAAGGCTGGCGGTGCTTCCTGGGCTATTCTGACCGCGGCGGTAAAGCCGCGGTCAGAAAAGGGGAACCAGCGGTTTCCCGCCAGTTTTCCCCTGGCCCAGGGAATCCGCCATGGCGGCGCTGCTTGCAGCACCGCCATGGGGATTCCGACCCCCTTCCCGCCAGCCTGTTTCTGGCGGTGTCCACCGCCAGAACCAGGATGGCGGGAATGGGTGCCGTGGGGCCCCTGGGGGCCCCTGCACTGCCCATGCCACTGGCATGGGCAGTGCAGGGGCCCCCTAACAGGGCCCCACAAAGATTTTCACTGTCTGCTTTGCAGACAGTGAAAATCGCGACGGGTGCCACTGCACCCGTCGCACCCCTGCAACTCCGCCGGCTCCATTCGGAGCCGGCTTCATTATTGAGGGGGCTTTCCCGCTGGGCCGGCCGGCGGTCTTCTGGTGGTCGCCTGCCGGCCAGGCGGGAAAGCCGGAATGGCCGCCGCGGTCTTTTGACCGCGGAGTGGTCTTTCGGCGAGAACCGCTTGGCGGGCGCCGACCGCTGCAGTCAGAATGACCGCCTTAATCTGCTAGTGCCTGGGATCTTCTGCTGATAGTGCTGACTTGCTATGTGGTGCCAAATCCATTCCCTTGGCACTTAGAAGTGGAAGCTGGTAACCTGTGAGAGAAAATCCATGCAACGATGTGAGCATATCTGAATAATCGACGCAGCACCTGTTCTGTGGCTGAGAATTTGACACAGCACCTGCCTCACAGCTGGACAAACAATGCAGAGCTTGTTTTCAATGTAGACCCTGAGGCTGCTTGTCTGGAAATCGACGAACCACTTCCCTGCGAGGAAAGAATCGATGCATCACTTACCCAGTGGAGAAAGAATCAATGTACGGCCTCACTTTTGAGTAAGCAATCAAATCATCGCTTGCTTTTCCAATGCACGCTCGTTCATGCAGCTTTATTTTTGACGTATACAAGGTACTTTGTGCTAAAACAGTGCATCCATTGACTTCCATAGATTAAGACTTTTTTACTTTAAAAATTCATATCTTTACTTGTGTGTGTGACATTTTTGTTGTTTTGATCTTGTTTTACTCAGATTTATATTGGTTATTTTTCTAAACTGGTGTTGAGTGCTTTTGTAGTGTTTTCTCAGTGTTACTGTGTGAGTTTGTACAAATACTTTACACCTTCCCTCTAAGATAAGCCTGACTGCTTGTGCCAAGCTACCAAGGGGGTGAGTAGGGGTTATCCTACTTGTTCATCTCTTTTACCCTGACTAGAGTGAGGGTCCCTGCTTGGACAAAGTGACTGCCAGCCAGAGACCCCAATTCTAACACATTGTTTATCCCTGAACCACTTGTAGGGCCATTTCCCATGCACACGTTGTTTTAGAGGCCTACTGAAAGTGATATATGTCCCAGTGCAGTCTCCTCTTCTGGGTGTCCTAGATGGCCCCCTCCTAATTGTGCTGGCATTGTTGGCTTGTTGTTCGTTGTCTTTTTGTGTCTCTATGTTTTGTGTTTGCCATTGTGCTTCCATTGTGTTTTGTGTGTGTGTGAAGTGTATGAGACCCATGTAGGGCCATTTCCTGTGCACATGTTGTTTGAGAGGCCTGGTGAAACTGATATATGTCCCAGTGCAGTCTCCTTTGCTGCGTGTCCCAGGTGGACCCCTCGAAATTGTGCTGGTATAGTTGGCTTGTGTTCATTGTCTTTTTGTATCTCTATGTTTTGTGCATAGCATGGTGCTTCTATTGTGCTGTGTCTGTGTGTGTGAAGTGTGAAGTGTCTGTCTATTTCAGGGTTGTTTAATGGTGGTGTTGTTTGTGTTGCATGCCACATTGATACATATGTCTCCTGTATGTGATGACTGGCCCTGGCCAGTGGTGGATGTGAGTGTTTGATTTGCAATTGTATATGTGCTGTAGGTGTGTTGTGGTTGATGTGTATGACAATGTTGTGAAGCCGTCAGTCTACCTGTGCCTGAGCTGAGGCCGTGTGTATTTGTGTAGTGATGCAATGCAGTGTAAGTGTGGTGCCCAAAGCGGTCTTCTTGTGACTGTGTGCATGTCCTTGTTGATGTATGTTTGTGAGTGCGTGTAGGTTGAGACGCGTACCTGCTGCCCGTGGTGTGCCCCCCCCTATGATGTGTGACCTGGCGCAACATGCAGTTTTTAAGGTTTAGGATAGAGGTAGGTGTGTGTACTTACGCGTGTTGGCATCCACAGCAGTGGATTTTGTTGTGTTTCGATGAGCATCAGCAGTCGCATGATGTTTGTGAAGGGCTCCATGGTGGCAATAGACGTGTAAGACTTCCTGCAGGTGAGTGTCTCCCTTTATACTGTTTGTTTTCACCAGCTTGCACATGGTAAAAATTGCAATGGGAAAACTAAACTTGTGCTGAGACGGTGCCATCACAATGTAGCAAGCATAAATATACGTTATGTGAAAATTATAGTTGATTTTAAATTGGCAATGATTCTCAAAATATTAAAATTGTACCCTAACACACAAATGCAAGTTTGTTTTTCTTTTTTCACAGGCATCTTGTGTAAAACAAAAACAATCCTTAGCAGTGGATTTTATGTCAGGTAGTTTTGCAAATGGCTTCCTTGTAATCAAATTGAATGTTGGGACCTCTAGTCAACCTGTTTAGATGTGGGTGTAAGAATTAATAACTACACAGACACATGGAATTTTTTTTTCACAAGTGTGCCAGGTAAAGCTGATTCAAATTTGTATCATTTTCTGGAAATGTTTCCAAAAGAGCAAGGTTTACAACAATGATACAATCCACACTCTTTTGCAAATAGTGTACAATGCAGGATTCAAACATCAAACAAAACAACAACTTCTTTCAAAATTTCAGCACTTTGGCACTTTCAGGTGTATAGACTATGGGGGTCATTACGTGACTGGGGGTCGAAGGATTGCCAGGCTCATGGTGATGGTCTGACTGCCATACCCCAGGTGGCCGGAATGCCACATTACAGTACTGGTAGTCGGGCCGCCAGGGAACTGCCATCACTGCCGGGAACATAGTTTCTGATGGGCTGACAGTGGTCAGGATTGTGCTCTACCACAGCGATTCTGAACTCAGCACCACCATGCAGATCCCAACCTCACTTACGGCCTTTCCATGGTGGGGACCCCGCCATTGAAAATTGAAAGGCTTGCGGCAAGCCAGTGCCGGGGGTCCCTGGACACCCCATGTCCATGGCATGGGCAGTGCAAGGGCCACTCTGCCTAGCACCATCGGAATTCACACTGTCTGCTTTGAGTCAGTACACATTCAAAGGATGTTGGGGTCTACGGTATTGGCCTTGGCTCCCTTAAAGGAGATGAGCCCAATACTGTAGCACTGTTCCCGCCAGTGATCCTGGCAGAAATGTCATAATACATGTTTCCTGCTAGACAGCTCTGAGGGAACATTGTAATACAACTGGGGGTGCAGCCATCAGCATGGCGGTAAAGTCCTCCCCGCTGCATTGGCAGTCCCATGGTGGGACCACCAATTTCATAATGAGGCCCTATTAGGATAACATTAGCTACATTTTTAATTACTAACTTCTAACTACTTTCTAACAATTACAACAATACCTGATTTTCTTTACTCATCTATCTACCACAACAACAAAATCTGATTGGCTACATGGATTATTTTCAAATAACTTTTGAACATTTCAAAATAAATCTTACCTGAAGATGTTTTATTTTTTCAAGAGAGGATAATGTTTACAGTCCTTTTGCCAACTTTCACTGCTAATCTGATAGTAGTCTTTTAGGAAAATCCTTCAAAACCTAAAAACAACACTTCATTTAAAGTGAGTTAACTTGCAAAATGGGAGAGTGTTTAAAGCAGTGCAACTCAGCGCTACACCTCCCTTTCTATAAAGAATGTCCTCTTCATCTCATTTTCAAAATAAAGAAAAATCCCATTAAGAGTTCCATTGAAAACAAAGAATTAAAAAAAAAATCCCAAAACTTTAATTGCGAAATATTGGTCCTTTTTAAATTTAAAAATTCAATGAAGTACCCGAAAACATTATTAATTAAAAAACACTACTTAATGTTATACTTCTGTTGTATTTTTCTTTTTGCTTTTTTTTGGGGGGTTAACACTTACAATCCCTTTAGTATATTTAATTCGAAATAAATTAACTATTTTGAAATTGAAAAAAGTAAAAACCATCAGTATTAAAAAAAAACACAAGCCCATTTCCCCAATAAAAGCAGCATCCCATTCCTTAAAAAAAGCATTTTTAAATGTTTTTACTGCAAAATCATGGCAACGCCAGAAATTCATGTGAATTTTTTTTTTAAATAAACAAGCGTGGGCTCCTGTGATTAATTTTTAATAAGTCCCCCAGGTGGGCCAGGTCCTGGAGGCATTTTTTGTTTTTAATACTTGGGCCTCCTGGACCCCCCTGCAGCCCAGGGACCAGCACCTTCCCAGCACATTTACTAAATTTGATGTAGGGGGCCCACTGTGTCCTGGTGAGCACCACCTCCCTGGGGCAAAATGATTTTCTGATGTGGGGGAACCCCGACAGCCTCCCCCATTGCCTTGAGGAGCCACTTATGGCCCGTAGGGACTGCCACAGTTCAGGGCCAACTCCTGCTATGTCCCAGGGTGCCCCTCCCCGGACATAGCTATTTGCTTTTGCGTGGTGGGAGCTGACTGCTCCCATCAAGCAAAAGCAAACATAACTCCGCTTTCTGACAGCGGAATCTGTCAAACAGTTCCGGCTGTCAGAAAGTGGAGTTTTCATCTCTTACTTGCATGCAGGTATGCATGCAGGGAAGACAAATGAAAACATTGCCCCAGCATTTATATTAAAATCAGCTCCTTGCTTGCTGGAGCAATACCGGCTCACGCAGGAGTTAGGAGCCAGCTGGGACCGCGAGGGAGTCCTTAAGATTGCAAAAATTGTTTAAAAAAAACTGTAGACCCTAAGGGTGAAGGTCACAGACCTCCATACTGAGAGTTGAGGGTTCAATGCCAGATGTACCCGTAGTAATTTCCCTCCTTTAATTTCTTTTCAACTGCAAATGTATAAGGCTCATACTGAACGGTGATCTTACTCTTTTTAATAGACAAGTACATTTTTCTTTTTAATTTGAAATATCTAATTCTAAGTATATCGATCAAATCCTAAATAAGACTCTATCCTTCTCACTCTTTCTCTCGTTCAATCTATGTCTCCCAGTCAGACCCTTATGCACCCACTCACAGACCCACTCAGAAACTCATGCACTTACTAACAGACCCACTCACACCCTTGTACCCCCACTAACAGCCCCAGTCAGACCCTCACACACCCACTCACAGACCCACTCAAACACTCACGCACCCACACACAGACCCACTCAGTCTTTCACACACCCACTCACAGACCCACTGACACCCTCCTGCAGCCACTTACAGATCTGCGCAGACATTGGTGCACCCACTGACGCACCCACTAGGACACTGATGAATGCACTCTCACATCCAGACAGAAACTTTCACAGCCACTCTCACTCCCAGAGACACCCTCTTATGCCTATTCTCCCACCCAGAGAGACAGGCTGTGGCCAACTCTCACAGTGCACGGCCAAACGGCTGTGCGCAATGTGGGTTTGGGTGATTAGGTGGGTTGGCCGCAGGGTCTTGCTGCAACCTCTGCCATGCATGGGCGAAGGCTTTGCATGGTGCAAGGTTGGGTGCTTATAGGGAGTTGGCATCAGGACCTGGTCACAGACCAAGCCTTGTGGCCAACCGCCGCTGTGCATGGCTGAAGGCAGCGTGCAACTTTGGTTGGATTAACGTATAGCAATGAAAATTACTATACTATATGTTAAAAAAATAGAAATTCACTGAAAAAACACAAGGTTACAGGAATGTTATAGGCAGGAAATAGAATTGAAAAAAATCAACAGAAATACGCTTAAAAAAAACAAAGGCTGCAGGGAGGTTTTAATTATGCTCACATTTTAAACATATGAACCCATAGACATTTACCACTTATGGTTAGAGTTATCTTAAGAAACTATAAATCATGGCATAAGGTAACTATAACTCATGCCCTAGCCATGCACTGCTAATTACCCCAAAAGAATTATGATACCCATGACATTTTTGATAACATCATTGATAATATAAATGTAATGTCTGTAGTAAAAATTTTGATGAAAATAAGTGTGCATTGCTGGAAAATTTCTATGGCCCCCTGTCCCTGCTGGCTCCCTGCAGCTCCTTTTCTGTGACAGCAATGTTTCCTCTGTCTTAGGAGACAGAGGAAACCTCTGTTAGCAGTGAGGGAGAATTGTTTTACAGCTCTTCCTTGCTGTAAGCAGAGTGTTTGCTGTGGCTTGGGAGCAGCTGTCAAAGCTGCAGCCTAGCCGCAGCAAACAACTATGTCCTGGGGGTGGGACTCCGGGTCATAGTATGAGCTGGCCCTGGGGGGTGGCAATACCCAGGGCCATCAGTGGCTCCTTGAGGGGGGCTGCGTCTCCCCCTTCAAACCAAAGGAGCCCTGGGGAGGTGGTGATCCCCGATCTGTGAAGGCCCGAAATAGACCCCTTTACATCTTTTAATATTTTCCCCGGAGAGGCAGTGGTCCATGGGGGTGCGTGCGGGGACATGCAGCCCACCATCCGGAATTTCTTGAATGCCCTGGGGAGGTGGTGGTCCCAGGAGTGCAGGGGGCCATGCGCCCACCCCTCATAGAATAACACAAATGCTCCAGGGAGGTGGCAGTCCCCGGGCAAGTCGCCCCCCCAGTGAAATCAAATCTGTGCCCCAGGGATATGGCAGTCCTTGGGGCTGTGGGGGACTTTCATGTCTCTGTAACCTTTGTTTTTTCATTGAATTCCGATAGCCTTTTTAACATAAAGTTGTATTTAATTACCCTATGTTAATCCAACTGCCACTGTGCACAGCATTCGGCCATGCATGGCAGGAGTTTCGACGCAGGGCTTGGTCTGTTTCCAAGTCCTGTGGAAATCTACTGTGTATAGTGTACCCCCTGCTGTACATGGGCCATGCTTGGAGGTTGGTTTAACATAGGGCAAAAAAATATTATTTTTTTGTTGGCCTTTTGGCCAACCCCCTGCATGAAGCCGACCCCACACCACCCCAGCTTGTAGCCAACCCCCGCCACAAACAGTCTTTGTTATAAAGTGGATTATTGGTAAAAAACTAAATTCAATTGAAATCCAACACCAATGTATAAAAATAGATCATATATCTTTAAAAAGGAGATATGAATTTTTAAAGGTTGAAGATAAGTCTAGCACTTAGAAGCAAATAGCTCTCAAAGGATTAAAAAAGATCAGGCTGGACAGGGACAAAGTCCAGAGTTCAGGCCACCCATGATGTAGCACTGTTACATTTACTCTCAGAAGTGTTTCTTGATACAGGAAAATGGTCCACAGCACCAGCCAAGGGTTCAGAGGCCATGATTTGCCTCTTGGGGTCTGGGATTACAACTCCCACAATGCACCTCTTCAACTTTTGGAGATGTTTACAACAGGTGCTCCAAATGTATCTAAACTTCTGGATCTTCTTTCAGAGATCTTTTTTGGGTCCTTGAAGTGTCCACAACTTGATCCAAGGTTCCAGAAGCTCTGAGTTGCTCCTTGAATTTTGGAACTACAATTCCTACAATGCAACTGGTCAGAATCCACATATGGCCACTAAATGCTGGCCAGCTGGGCTCTTCTTGCAGTACTTGATGCAGTGGACCCTGGGCAGCTCCTTTCTACCTGTAGCTTACAGGGAGTCCTTTCTTGAAGACAGGCAAAGTACTTTCAGTAGTGAATCCCAAGTGTGCAGCCAGTGCAGTCCTTCAGAGTGAACTTTCCAGTTGCAGGTCATGGGTCCGGCACGGTAGTCATTTTTCTTCTTTGTCTTGCTCCTTGTAGGGATCTGAAGTGTGGGTGCAGCTCTGCCACATTTATCCTTGCTCCTAGGGTGAAAAGCAGGGGAGCAACTATCCACTTACAGGAAGGCCACTGCCATCTTGGTTGACTACTTCCTGGGAAGTGTGGCAAAAATCAATCACAGGGGGCAACATTCCTTAAAAATCCAAAATGGCAGAAACTGAATTTTGGAGGCTAGGTCTGGCTGACCCGACCCACTGGTGTGGCTAAAAATCCTTAACACATCCTTCTCCTGCCCTCTCCTAATCTAATCAAAAGGTCACCTGATTGTCTGAGTTTGCACGAAATGGGGGAGGTCCTCAGCTGCTCCAAAAATTCTTCCCTCCTTTGAAGACCAGTTTGGCTGCTCTCCCCTGGCCTGTTTCACCATCTGCTGAGGCAGATATCGTCCCCCAGGCACTTCCTTTGTGTTCAGCTCAGGGCACTTCACGCCTCGGCAAGGCAGCCTGGCCACGCTGCCAGAGGCTGGACAATCAGAGAAGGGCACTACAGAGCTGAAGTTGGCAACTTTCAGGTACATTTCTAAAACTCTTTCCCTGAACTAGATATATTAACTCCAACAATGGCAAGTTGTAGGATTTATTATAACAATCATTTTGATACAAATTTCGAAATATCTGGCTCCTACTGGGACTATATTAATTAAAATAAAGTGTCCCCATTTTAGCCTATTGAGCCCTTTCACTACAGTGAGGGAAAAACAAATTTGGCTATTTTACCTCAACAAGGTTTATAAAACAATTTTTACAAGGTCCATGCTTATAGTTTATAGCACCCAACCCTAGGGGCACTTAGGGCACACCTTAGGGGTGAATTATATGTATGGGTGCACTACCTATGATGGGGTCCCTAAAGCTACATGCCCTGCCACGTACTAGGGATTATAGGTAGGGTGATACTGCCAATTATAATTAACCTAATTTGCATATCCATTTTACACAGAGTCAGGAAAACACCAGCAAAAAGTTAAAAAAGGGGGCATAAAGTTAGGGGGTCTCTGCAATCAGCCCAATTCTCTCACAGTCTTTGGTTGTGTGCAGCAGAGGTTTGGCCACAGAGCCTGACCAGACTGGGAAGGCAGCCAACGGGGAGAGGAACGGCAGCCCGCTCTCTTGGCCAATTTCAGCCCAAGGGGTCCCATCCCTGGGGCCTGCCAAATTTGTTTAAGGAAAGGTATACAAAGCACCCCTCCCCAGGCCCAATTAGGCCCAGGGACCTCATCTCTTAGGGCCCATAGCTTAATTTATGGGGATGGGGGCATGCAACGCACCCTCCCTGGGCCAGTTTCAGCCCCTGTGACCCCATCTCTCATGGCACGGCCATGTTTAAACTGGAAAGGGGGCACCCTGGCCACTCCCGGAGCTGATTTCTGGCCTCTAAGTCCCCATTTCCCAGGGCCAGACATACTAACAAGGGGGAGGTGGCACACAGCCCCCTTCCCCTGGCCAATATTAGCCCCAGGGACCCCATCCATTGGGGCCTATGCAATTGTTAATTGACAGTGGGAGTTTTAGACCCGGGGACCCCATCACCCAGAGCCCGGCCTGCAAAGGGAAGGTGCTTTGGAGCCAGATGAAATGTCCTGTCCCAGTGGTTAGGAGCATTTTTTTTGCTCCCACCCGCAGAGAGTGGGCTTAGGGCCTCATTTACAAGTAACTGACGCATTGTCAACGATGCTTCAGATTTCCTATGCCTGCAGCACATCCCCTAACAACGCCATGGATACACTGTATTCACAATACAGAGCTTCATGGCATATGTTTTGACAGATGCATCAGAAGTTCTGATGCATCTGTTGCCTCTAAAGTGACACATTGCTGGAGTAGTGCTGTTAAACTGAGGCAACTCCAGCAATGCGTTGAGAATTGGACATTGGAAAAAGCACTGCATACATTTTATGCCTGGTCTGAGCAGGGGGTAAAATTTTGATGCAGTGAAGCCGTAGAGCGACTCAACAAAAAGTTGCAAATTGCACTGTGTAAGTTCTACGTGGCTTTTTCCATGGGAACCTCTACTCTGTATACATTATATCTGGTGCAGGTATAATGTGACACAGGGCTTTACAAACTGACTCATTGGGCCCAATGCGTCAGTTTGCAAACATGGAGCACTGTAGTGCACTGCTAGCACCGCCACTGCATTAAAACAAATGATGCAGCAATGGAACAAAGGACTTGTAAATTAGGCTCTTAGTGTTTGCTCTCGCTAGGCAGGTGTACTAAAATTGCTTTCACCAAGCAAGAGCAAATACAGGTTTACCCTGCTTGCACTAGTGTGGACAGGGAAACTGCTATGTCCCAGAGGTGGGCACCCTGGGACATAGCTAGACTCGGCTCTGATGGGGTGGGGTCCCCAAGGCCATCCCCATTCCATTTGTTTACATAGCCTGGTCCCGGGGGTTGGGGTCCTTGGAGCCAAAAACAGTCTAGGGAGGGGAATGAATGCCCCTCTCCCCTTTATAATTTATCATTTTTGGGAGGTGGTCCCCGGGGCAGAAATTGGCCTTGTAGAGGTATTGCATGCCCCTTCCTCCTCAATTAAGATAAAAAGCAATTGCCTCAGGGCTTGACCCACCCAGGGGACAAAGATGTTGTGTTTTTTATTCTTTGATTTTTTTTTTACAGTGCATCCTCTTCCAATTTGTGAGAAAATTGAAAACAAATTTGAACCCCAGCAGGGTCCATATGGAACCCCAACATCAGGCCTAGGAGTCAGGGTATTCCTACCCTAGCCCCTTCCTCTTTTGTGTTTTTTTTTTACACAGGCTAGCCCTAACATGGCTGCCAGCACTTCCTTGTTGAAGTGCTGGCAACCAATTGGATCCCACGAAGAAATCTCTCTGATTTGCAAATCCTCCATGTTCCTAGATATATATAAATCTTTAATATTGAATAACTACAAACCTTCAGAATGGATTTACACCAAATTACAAAAAGCACTGTTTCTGGACCAAGATCTAGCTTTCTGCCAAATTTGGTGTAATTCTGTTCATAGGTTCAGACTGTAGTCGTGTTCAAAATCCCTATGGGAAATTGCATGGGAAAAAAACGTGTTTAGGGACCCCTCTCTTTTTCTCTGTGCCACGTGATGAATCACCCAGAAACTTTCAAGACAGCAGCTGAAACAAGGGGCAAACTAGTTTTGATTCCTGAACAACGGCAAAGTTATAGGACAAAACAAAATATTTTTCATATATGTTCATTTGTTAAGTACTTCCTAACAATAGTGATATCCAGTAGGTGATATATATATATATATATATATATATATATATATATATATATATATACACACACATATACATATATAATAAATATTTTTTTATTTTTTTTATTTAAAAACCAAACAGATGTTATAGTTAGATAGTAGCATTAACAGAAAACTGTTAGAAATGGGGTCTCTGGTTGGCAGACAGTTTACACTCTGTCCAAGGAAGTTCCCTCACTCTAGTCAGGGCAATGGACATAGACACTCAAGATAACCCCTGCTCACTCCCTTGGTAGCTTGGCACAAGCAGTCAGGCACTGTGTAAAGTATTTGTACCAACACACAATAATACATTGAAAAAACTACATGTATACCACACCAGTTTAGAAAAAATGTAAGATTTATCTAAATCACACAAGACCAAGAGAAAAAAAATCAAACATACACAAGCCAAGATATGATTTTTCAAAAGAACAATAATCTTATTCCATAGAAAACAATAGAAACATTGTTGTTACACAAAGTACCAGGTTTACGTCAAAAATAAAACTGCATGGGCGAGCCAGCGTCAGAAAAGTCAGCGATGCATCGATTCCTTACTCGCAAGTGAGGCCGTGGGTCATTTCTTCTCCGGTCAGGTCGGCGATGGGTCATTTTCCTCTCCCACAAGAGAGCGATGCATTGATTTCCGGACGGGAACCTCAGATTCACACAGGCTTGCATTAATTTTTGATGCCCGGCAATGATGTGTGAGAAATCCAGTCGCATGGTGTTAGAAAACCACGCTTCATGAGGGTTTGCATCATTATCAGCTGCCTCATGTGGGTGGCACAGCCAGTGCTGCAGGCTCACTAGTAGTATTTGATTTACTTGCCCTGGGCACTAGTAGTGCACTTTACTAGGGACTTACTAGTAAGTCAAATATGCCAATTACGAAAAAGCCAATTACACACACATTTTCTTAAAGGGAGCGTTTGTACTTTAGCACTGGTCAGCAGTGGTAAAGTGCCCAGAGTAATTTAAACAGCAAAAACAGAGTTCAGCACACAGCAACAACCTGGGAAGTAGAGGCAAAAAGTTAGGGGAGACCACGCCAAGGATGCCAGGTTTAACAAAACCCTTCAAAAATTCACAGAAAAAAGCAAAGGTTCCAGGGAGGTTTTAGTTAGGCTCACATTTCACTCGTACAGAACCAGTGACATTCAGCAGTTAGAGTTACCTGTGCTAACTATAACTTACGCCCGCAATGTACTGCTTATGACCTCACACATGACATCACTGATGACATCATCCAGTGAGTATGAGGGTTTTCTAAAAGTTTTGACTGTTAAGCATATATACAAAGGTACTACAAAAGTTAAATAGTATACTTTACGTACTACTAATGATTAATATTATTTCTAACCTATAACTTGTGAGTGGCTGTGTGACCTTGTGTATCTGTGTGTGAGTGTCTGACTCCCTGCATGGATGTGTGAGTGAGTGTGTGAGTACCTGTATGGGTGTATAAGTAGGTATGTGAATAACTGTGTGGCCGAGTAAGTGGCTGTGTGACTGACTATATTAGTGAGTGAGTGGCTGTGTGAGTGGCTGTATGGGTGAGTGAGTGGGTGTATGAATGACTGTATGGGTGAGTAAGTAAGTGTCTGAATGGATGTATTAATGAATGCATTGCTGTGTAGGTGGCTGTGTGGGTGAATGAGTGGCTGTTTAGTTAAGTGAGTTGCTGTATAAGTTCCTGTATTGTAGAGTAAGTGTCTGTGTTTATGGACGTTTGGGTGGGTGAACAAATGTGTGAGTGCTTGTATGGATATCTGAATGGGTATTTCAGTTGTAATGTGGGTGTGTGAGTGTGTGAGTGAGTGCGTGTATAGGTGAGTGAGTGGTGTGTTGAGAGGCTATATGGATGAGTGTGTAGATGTGTGAGTGGTTGAATAGGTGAGTAAATGGGTTTGTAAGTAGCTGTATCGGTGAGTTTCTAGCTATGTGAGTGGCTGTGTGGGTATGTGACTGGTTGTATGAGTAGCTGTAAGGGTGAGTGAGTGCTTGTGTGAGTGCCTGTATGGGTGAGAAAATGAGTGTGTGAGTCGCTCTATGGATGAGTGAGTGATTATGTGAGTACTTGTATGGGTCTGTGAATGTGCATAAGTGGCTGTGTGGGAGGTTGAGTGGTTGTAAAAGAGTATGCATAGGGGTGTGAGTGGGTGTGTGAGTGTCTCTGTGGATAATACGATCAGTGATGTTATTTGAGAGGTCATCAGTGATGTCAAAAGTGATATTTGAGGTCACAAGCAGAGCATTCTAGGGGCATAAGTTATAGTTAGCTCAGGTAATTAAAACTGCTCAATTTCACTGGCTTTATACAAGTGAAATATGAGCCTTACTATAACGTCCCCGTAACTTTTGTTTTATTCAGTGAATTTCTACATTTTTTAATGTTGTTTCCTAACTATAACATCCATGTAACCTTGTTTTTTCATGTGAATCTCAAATTTTTTTTTAATTTGTATTTCCTAACTGTAACCACTAACCTTTGACAGTGAATGTGTGAGTGACTGCATAAGTGTCTGAGTAGGTCGGCGAGCAGGTGTGAGAGTGTCTGAGCGGGTATGCCAGTGGGTCTGTGAGTGTCTGAGTAGGTCTGTGAATGGGTGTATCAGTCTCTGAGTGGGTCTGTGAGTGGGTACATGAGGTGTCAAGTGGGTCTGTTAATGAGTGCCTGCTTGTCTGAGTAGGTCTGTGAGTGGGTACTTGAGTCTCTGAGTGAATCTGTAACTGCATGAGCTTCTGAGTGGGTCTGAGCGAATGCATGATTCTCTGGGTGGGTCTGTGAGTTGGTGTGTGAGCTAGAGTGGGTCTGTGTTTGAGTACATGAGTCTATGAGTTTAAAACATGAATAGGGATAATGTGCCGAACACCCCACCCCACCCCGGCCAAGAGGAACTGCCACCTCCCTGGAGCTATAATAACATTAAAGAAGGTCCTGGGCCACCACCTCCCCAGGGCCAAATTGAAAAAATGGAGGGGGGCTGCACGGCCACCCTCTTGAAGGCATACATGGCCCTGGGGACTGGCACCCCCTAACATGCGGGCAGGGAAAGAGATGAAAACATTGCTCATGCGTGTAGGGAGCTACTATTTGCAACAGCTCCCTGTGTGTGGGAGCTATTCCGCCTCCCGCAGGACATGGGGAGCTGGCTAGGACCATGGAAGCCTTGAGGCACCCCCAAGGTCCTGTCACTTTCTCTCTCTCTCTCTCTCTTATATCCCATAATGGGATAAAAGAGAGAGAGAGAGAGAGAGAATCTTATTGCAATGGTCTTTCCAAAAAATTACTTCAAAGTGTCACACTAGCAAAGTATTTGGTTGAAATGTTATAGTTACCATTTGATGCACAGCAGAACAGTCAACTCTGGCCTACTGGTAAAGTTCCTGGAGTGTCACTCAGTAAGTTCAAATCCTGATATCTCATGCCAGTGTGTCTGATTATTTATTATATTTATTCATGTTTGAATGTTAAACATTCCTAGTGATGAAACTTTTATGTCTTTTTCCAATCACTATCCTTGGTTTGAATGTCAGAGATGTCTGGCCACTTCATACTATCGAGTCACCTGAGGCGTAATGGTTAAGTTCTCAGTCCCTCACGCAGAAGGTTGAGGGTTCTAGTCTATGTGTTTAAGTTGTCTTTTCTCAGTTTTAAATTCTTTTTAACTTCCAGTATGTAAGGTACATACTGATCTCACTTGTTGTACTTGTCTAATAGTTTGCCAGAACATTTCTCATTCAAAGTGGCGTAGGGTTGGGTGGTCATGGGGGTTGACCATAGGGCCTGGACTGCAGCCTGGCCCTGCAGTCAAGCCCTGTGGTGCATGACCTTTGGCCGTATGTTGCACAGGTTTGTGGTTATAGGGTGTGTGCCAAAAAGCCTGGCATGTTGCCAGACCCGCCGGCCAAACTCCGCCAAGCACAGCCAGCAGTGGCGAAGGCTGGTTGGCTTAACATATAGGGGGTCATTCTGACCTTGGCGGTAAAAGGCCCATACCGCCGGTCAGAACTCCGCCATACTACCGCCGCGGCCGCGGTAAACCGCCACGGTCATTCTGACCACCAACTGTGAATCCGCCAAAAACCCGACATCCAAGGAAGGCCGCCTCATCAGCGGGCCGCGGAAAACTGGAGATGACCAAACCTCCACCGCCACGCCAACACAAACACGCCCATGCCATTCTGACCCACCAATCCACGCGGCGGTCTTTCAACCGCGGTATTCCATTGGCGGTACACACCGCCGCGCTCAAAATACACACACACCTCCAAAACACTGCCACATTGGGCAATTTGAAATACACACACCTGACACACATACCAACAACACTCCCACACATCCATACAACTATAAAACACACACCCACATCACCCACAAACCCCTACTACCGAAGATCAGAGACGAAGGAGAGAGAGACACATCACAGAATAGAGAGCTACATCACACAGAGGCACACTACACCATCACACACACCACATAGAAGCACAAAGCACCACACACCAACACACTCATCACCATATACACCACCCCACACCTCATCCACACCACCCCATGGCACCCCAAAGGCACCCACGCTTTTCGGACCAAGAACTCCGGGTCATGGTGGAGGAAATCATAAGAGTTGAACCGCAGCTCTTCGGCTCACAGGTGCAGCACACCACTATAGCCAGGAAGGCGGAGCTATGGCAGCGGATCGTGGACAGGGTCAACGCGGTGGGACAGCATCCCAGTAATCGAGACGACATCCGCAAACGCTGGAACGACTTAAGGGGAAAGGTGCGTTCGATGGTCTCGCGACACAACATCGCAGTGCAGAAGACTGGCGGGGGACCCCCACCCACTCCACCCGAATTCACAGCATGGGAGCAAGAGGTACTAAACATCCTGCATCCTGATGGCCTCGCTGGAGTACACGGAGGAATGGACTCTGGTAAGTACAATCTCAACTACTTCACCCCCCCCCAGCATGCTAACCCCCACCACCACCCTCACCCCCAACCCCCCATCACACATCCTCCCTGAGAATGTCTCTCCAGCACAACCCACCCAACACCAACCCCTGCATGCCACCACAAACTATGGACACCCATCACCCAAGCATGACCACTGCACATACCCCCCCCCCCAAAACACCCCCACAACACCTCCCCCAAGGGAATGGCAGCACTGGGGGACAAGGGCACCAATCAATGGCACGCAATAGCACACACAGAAACAATAACCATACTCTCTTACCCCATGCAGGACCCGAACGCCAACACACCGGCCAGGAGGGTCCAGAAATGTCCATCCCCCCCCCGGAAGAGGCCCCCAGTGATGACAGCAGCTCTGTCGACCTGGAACCTGATGACCAGCCTGGACCATCGGGGACCTCTGGACAGTCGGTTCCCCACACACAGGCCACAGCAGACCCAACCTCCTCTGGGACCAACAGCACAGCTCCCACCCAGCGGGCCCATCCCTCTGTCTCTAGGACAGGTCAATCAGCGGTGTGTCTGCCACTACAGGGCACCCAGGCTAACCCACCACCCCAACAACAACAGGGACCTGGGGGCAGTGGTAATGGGCACACCGTCCTGGGGACAGAGGCCGGGGGAAACAGGGCAACTCGGAGGGCTGCTGTGCGACAGGGGGGGGGAGGACAGGCCCAGGGAACCCACTCTCCAAGAGGCCCTCACCACCATCATGGCAGCCTACCACCACTCCCAAGAGACGATGGCGACGGTACTGGCCAGGTTCCAGGAGATCCAGGCACAGCAGGAGGAACGCTACATGGGGTTCACCAATCAACTCACCAACATCTCTACCGCTATCGGGAGCATAGTCCAGGCCCTCAACCGGATAGAAGACACGTTGCGGGACCATGTGGCACCACACAGGGCCCCTGTCACTAGCCAGGAACAGCCTACCACCTCCGCCGGCGCTAGTGGACAGGAGGCCCCACCACAACGACAGGCCACCAGAACCCCACCTCCTGCTGAAGAACAACCAGAGGAGCCTGAGATCAAAAAAATCGACAGAGTAGGATGTCAAGACCCCCGCCAGCATGAGACACCCCCTGAACTCATCCCACTGTCCCACATTGCCACCCTGTCCAACCTTGAACTGCCCCTGCTCCATCCTTCCACAGGCATATGGACAATGCACCTGTGAGACTGAGAACTGGACTCTGCCATGGCCATTACTCCACCCCCACCCATCACCGTGTTTATATCATGTACCATTATCTAGCACAAAAAATAAATCACTCAATGCACTGAAATCAAACAGGAGTCAGGCTGTATTATTTACAAATGTATAACACATTACCGATCAATTATGTTCTGTTAACTTTGTGCTGAACACATACCGAGATCAATAAGCATTAGTCCATGGGCTAACCAAGCAGTAGTCACGGAGTGGGTCATACAGCACTGAAAAGGGAATGGAAAATCAAACATCAGTTTAAAAGAACTGGGGGGTCATAGACAAAGTTGAGAAGCAGGAGGCTTGCAGGAAAAGTAAAATGCCGTGGGTGATTCTTACCTGTGTGCTACTGAAAATACTGTTGGATAACTCTGTCCCTGTTGTCTGTGCCGTCCTCTGAGTCTTCCTCCTCTTCACTCTCCGCAGGCTCCACAGCTGCTTCAACACCACCATCTGGACCATCCTCCTGCAGGAAAGGCACCTGACGTCGCAATGCCAGATTGTGAAGCATACAGCAGGCCACGATGATCTGGCACACCTTCTTTGGTGAGTACATCAGGGATCCCCCTGTCATATGCAGGCACCTAAATCTGGCCTTCAGGAGCCCAAAGGTCCTTTCTATGATCCTCCTAGTTCGCCCATGGGCCTCATTGTACCGTTCCTCAGCCCTGGTCCGGGGATTCCTCACTGGGGTCAATAGCCAAGGCAGGTTGGGGTAACCAGAGTCACCTATTAGCCACACACGTTGTCTCTGTAGCTGTTCCATCACATAAGGGATGCTGCTATTACGCATCACAGACGCGTCATGCACTGACCCTGGGAACATGGCATTCACATGGGAGATGTACTGGTCAGCCAAACAGACCACCTGGACGTTCATAGAATGGTAACTTTTCCTGTTTCTGTACACCTGCTCATCGTCTTTTGGGGGGACTAAGGCTACGTGGGTCCCATCAATGGCACCAATGATGTTGGGAATATGTCCAAGGGCATAAAAATCACCCTTCACAGTGGCCAAATCAACCTCCTCAGGGAATATAATGTAACTCCGCATGTGTTTCGTCAGGGCAGACAACACTCTAGACAAAACTTTGGAAAACATAGGCTGAGACATTCCAGATGACATGGCCACTGTTGTCTGGAATGAGCCACTTGCAAGAAAATGGAGGACTGACAGACCCTGCACCAGAGGGGGAATTCCTGTGGGTTGGCGGATGGGGGACATCAGGGCTGGCTCCAGCTGGGCACACAGTTCATGGATAGTGGCACGGTCAAGTCGGTATCGTAGTATGATGTGGCGTTCTTCCATTGTCGACAGGTCCACCAGCGGTCGGTACACGCGAGGATTCATCCTTCTCCTCGCAAGTCCCAGCGGATGGTGCCTAGGAATGACAACATGGAGCACAGAGTCAAGCCAATCACTGGTACGTTCACCACAGCTTGCATAGCACACGGTTATCTATGTTTTGAAAGGCGTGTATGTGTGGCAATGCAAGGCCTAGGCCTGTGTGTCACAGTAGAAATTACGCCATGTGGGCCCTTGAAATGGCGGCTGCCTGACCTGTGAAGTGGGACAATGGGATGTGAGGTCAATGCGCTGGCGGAGCACACCGTGGCGGTAGGCGGTCGAAGACCGCTACACGGAGCTGCATTGGTTAACATTGAAGCCTATGGGTTTCAGGAGCCAATGACGAGGTGCGCCGGCAGTAGCGGTACGCACCGCCGCGGTACGCACCGCCGCGGGCGTGACCGCCATTTTCTATCTGCCTAATCACTCGAGACCTGATCATCCACAGGAGAGGACCTATACTGCAAGTGCTGCTGTGACCTCGGTCTGGAAGTGACAATGGCTGCTGCGACTGGGGAAAGGGCCCCTGCCTTCACGTCTGAAGAGTTGGAGAAGCTCATGGATGGGGTCCTCCCCCAGTATGCGTTACTCTACGGTCCTCCAGACCAACAGGTAAGTACACCGGGTGCACATGGAATGGGCGATGCCTGTGTGGAGTGGGGTGGATGTAAGTTGGTGGGGTGGGGGGCGAATGAGGAGTGCAACGCACGACAGATGAGAGCATGTGCCATATGGCAAGGTTGGGGAGGGGGGGCCAATCACATCTAACATGCAGTAAGTTGATGAATGTTTCCTTCCCACCCTGTACATGTCACATAGGTCAGCGCCCATCAGAAAGTCGAGATTTGGCGTGCCATCGCCAAGGAAGTCCGGGCCCTGGGGGTCCACGTCAGACGGGGCACCCACTGCCGCAAGAGGTGGGAGGACATCCGCCGCGGAACCAGGAAGACCGCCGAGTCACTGCTGGGGATGGCCTCCCAACCTAGGAGGGGTGCCAGTCATACCCTGACCCCCCTGATGTCCCGGATCCTGGCGGTGGCCTACCCTGATTTGGATGGGCGCTTGAGAGCATCACAGCAGACACAAGGGGGTGAGTATCAGCACATTCTGCTATCTTTCTGCGCAGTGGAGGCATCTGAGTGGGGGAGGAGGGTTGTGGGTGACATTAGGCCAGGGCGCTTTCTGTAGTGTAGTCCTCTCCCTTAGGCATGGCCCTGTGCTCCCGGCCCCCACCTCTGTAGGGTGACAAGTACAGCTATTGATGGTCCAGCCTCACACATCTGCGCGTTTGTCCTCTCTTGACCTGTTGTCTTAGTCAGAAGTACTGAGTAGTGTCCCCCAAATGCGCGGCTTAGTGCATGAGGCTCCTGTGTCTGTCCTCTCCGCCAACGGTGTTGACATTGCATGCACTCAACCTGGTCTTCTTTTTTCTCCCCCCACCCTTCTTCTTCATCTTCTTGTGCATGTGTGCATTAGCATCATCAGGCGGAGGAGAATTGGCATCGGAGCACGAGGGAGCTGCAAGTCACAAGGCCCCGGTGGGCCCAGGAACAGACACCGAGGGCACCAGTGATCCGGAGGGCGAGGGGAGCACCACAACGGGGACCGGTGGTGAGAGCAGCGACACAGACACGTCCTCGGATGGGTGCTCCCTAGCGGTGGCGGAAACATCCGGGACCCCCGCCTCTACAGGTACAGCCGCCACCCAGCGCACCAGCCCCGCCCTCCCTGCAGCCCCTCAGCCTACGCTCCGTGCCCGCTCGCCCAGGAAGGCGGGCGTCTCCTTCGCCGCAGGCACCTCAGCCCCTGCCCCTGTCACCCCTGCTGCCCTCAGTGCGGAGCTCATTGACCTTGTGAGGACGCTCATTGTTGGGCAGACTACCCTTTTGAATGCGATCCAGGGGGTAGAAAGGGAGGTGCATCGGAGCAATGCCTACCTGGAGGGCATTCATTCGGGTCAGGCTGCCCATCAACGATCATTCACTGCTCTGGCCTCAGCACTGACGGCAGCCATTGTCCCTGTTTCCAGCCTCCCTCTTCTGACTGCCTCCAGCCTGTCTCTGTCTCCTGTTCCTCAGCCTATCCCATCCACACCATCTGACCAGCCTGCACACACCTCAACACCCAAGGGCAGCTCATCCAGACACAAGCACCACAGATCCCACAAACACTCACCCAAGCAACACCCAGATGCAGACATTCCAACAGTCACTGCCACCCCTGTGTCCCCCTCCTCCTCGTCTCCCTCCTCCCTCCCTGTGACGTCTACACTCACACCTGCATGCACACCAACATCAGCCAGTGCTTCCATCACCACCACACCCTCCTGTACAGTCCGCACGCGTGCAGTCACCACCCCCACTGCCATTTACACGTCCCCTGTGTCCTCTCCCACTGTGTCTGTCACCCCCTCTTCCAAGACACACAAACGCAGGCAGCCACCCACCCAACAGACATCCACCTCACGACAGCCTACAACACCAGCACCTTCACCCAATGACAGCACACCTGACTCTCCTACAACCACATCCTCTTCCTCCACTCCCATCACCACTTCTCCTACCCTTTACCTTGGCCCTGAAAAACTTTTCCTGGCTAATCTTAACCTCTTTCCCTCCGATGACCTACCCCCTCCATCTGCAAAGAGTCCCAAGAGCACCACAGCCACCACCAGCCCAGCTTCGGGTGTCACTGTTGTGCATGGGTTCTGGAGTCCACCCTTTGCCAGCAGTGACACCTCAATCAGCAGCAAGGACACATCCAGCCCTCCCCCCGGCAAGAGGACCAGGAAACACATGGGCCGCCGTGCGAGGACTGACACGGCTGCCCACAAGGAGCAAACTTCGCCCACTTCACCAGCCACATCATCTAGGGGAGGCAAGGGCCCGAGAGCCCCATCTAAGGAGCGTAAGGGCAGCAGGGCAGAGAAGTCAGGCAGCAGGAGCGCGGAGCAGGTGGGCCCCACATGCCACATCCCAGCTGGAAAGGAGGACACCAAAGGGCCCAGGACTCCGTCCCCGAAGGGTCCAGAAGCATCACGGTCGGAGGGCGACTGAGCAGGGAGTCCAGGCCAGGTCTGGCTCCCTTGACCTACTGGATGTGCACCGCTGAACAGGGCCCGCCGTGCAGAAGAGCACCGCTGAACAGGGCCCGCCGTGGAGAAGAGCACCGCTGAACAGGGCCCGCCGTGGAGAAGAGCACCGCTGAACAGGGCCCGCCGTGGAGAAGAGCACCGCTGAACAGGGCCCGCCGTGAAGATAGGCACCGCTGAACAGGGCCCCGCCGTGCAGAAGAGCACCGCTGAACAGGGCCCGCCGTGGAGAAGAGCACCGCTGAACAGGGCCCGCCGTGGAGAAGAGCACCGCTGAACAGGGCCCGCCGTGGAGAAGAGCACCGCTGAACAGGGCCCCGCCGTGGAGAAGAGCACCGCTGAACAGGGCCCCTCCGTGCAGAAGAGCACCGCTCCGCTGGGCCCCGCCGTCTCAAGCACCGCTCCGCTGGGCCCGCTGTCTCAAGCACCGCTCCGCTGGGCCCCGCCGTCTCAAGCACCGCTCCGCTGGGCCCCGCCGTCTCAAGCACCGCTCCGCTGGGCTTTTCCTCTCAAGCACCGCTCCGCTGGGCCCCGCCGTCTCAAGCACCGCTCCGCTGGGCCCCGCCGTCTCAAGCACCGCTCCGCTGGGCCCCGCCGTCTCAAACACTGCTCCGCTGGGCCCTTCCTCTCAAGCACTGTTTATGGTTCACTGTGCCCACCATGCCTCCTCCTTGAGCAGTGGACACTGTCATCCACCAGATGGACTGTGGCTTTGCACTCCCCAGGATGGTGAAGTGGGCAACCCACCCACTGTAGAGACTTGAGAGACTGTGGCTTTGCACTCCCCAGGATGGTGAAGTGGGCAACCCACCCACTGTAGAGACTTGAGAGACTGTGGCTTTGCACTCCCCAGGATGGTGAAGTGGGCAACCCACCCACTGTAGAGACTTGAGAGACTGTGGCTTTGCACTCCCCAGGATGGTGAAGTGGGCAACCCACCCACTGTAGAGACTTGAGAGACTGTGGCATTGCACTCCCCAGGATACATCAATGGGCATGGTGGCCCCTTCGTGGATCTGGCGTCGTGGACTCATGTGGCTGTGTTGCCTCCCCCTTCCCTTCCCAATGAGGTGCCTGTAATTTTTTCATCAGATGCCCCTGCAGTGTTCTCTCCAAAGGACTCAGGTCTCCTGTGTGGGCTTTGCCCTTGTGTCGCTACACTGTAGCCCATGGACTGTTCCATTTAACTTTCATGTACAGGACTAATTGCCACGGTTCTCCATGGCAGTGTATATAGTATCATTTTGTTATGGATATTTTGCATAGTTGACCGCTCCATATCAGAGTCTATTTTTTATATAAATTTTTCGTCCCAATTTATTTCTGTCTTTGCATTCTTAAGGGGGGTTTGGGTGGTGTCACTGTGCATTGTTGCTCTGCATTAGTGTGTACATAGTTTTGGGGGGGGGGGTCGCATATGTGTTTGCCGTAAGCTTCCCTCCTCCCCCCTCCTGTGTGTCGTAGGTGCAGTACTCACCGTTGTCGTCTGCGCCGGAGTTCGTACTCGTGGTAGATGAGAAGGTAGACGAGAGCAGGTAGTATGTTTAATTCGGGTTCCATGCTGTCCTCCTTCCTCGTGGAGTGTGTTTTGGTGCGCGTTTTCCCGTTCGTAGTCTGTTTCCGCCGTGTTTTTATCGGCGGGGCTCCCGCCCCGGAAAAGGTGGCGGATTGGTGAGTTGTGATAGTGTGGGCGGTACATTGTCTGCCGCCTGCCTGTTGGCGGTGACCGCCACGCTGTTTGTCTGCACCGCCGCGGCGGTCGGAGTGTTAATGTGGTGGGCTGTGTTGCCGGTTCCCGCCAGGGTCAGAATTCCATTTTTTCGACCGCGGGCCTGTTGGCGGGTTGGCCGCCGCTTTATCACCGACCGCCAGGGTTAGAATCACCCCCATAGTAATTAAAATCACTTTACCTTAAAAAAAAACTGAAATTTACTGAAAGAAAAGGTTAAAGGGTTGTTATCGTTAGGTTGTCAATCCTAGGTATTACACCACTCATGACAATTTTTATAACATATTTTAAAAAAACAATGAAACACTAGCAGTTAAATCATTGAAGAGAAAACTGTGCATGGCGGGGGCATGACTTATAATTACCTTAGGGCGAGTTATAGTTACTTGAAATCTTGAAATAACTCTAACTATAGGTGCATATATATATATATATATATATAAAAAGCTAGTCCTGGTAAACAAGATAAAAGGTCCACACTCCTGGATGTTCTTTTATCGGCAAACGTTTATTGC
The DNA here is from genome assembly GCF_031143425.1 of Pleurodeles waltl. Lineage (NCBI taxonomy): Eukaryota > Metazoa > Chordata > Amphibia > Caudata > Salamandridae > Pleurodeles > Pleurodeles waltl. The sequence goes on from NC_090448.1 coordinate 598,118,396, forward strand.
TGTTGGCTCACGAGTATCGACCAACCGGCCTTCCTCAGATCCACGTATAGTATGAAACAAGGCCCAAGTGCTTTAAAAACACAAACATGTGTAATAGACATAAAGGAAATACTTTGGGAAAAAGCCCTGATTGCTCTCATATTAGAAATATTCAACAAATAGACCGTAACCCAAGTTAAGGTCCAAACACTATTTACAGTATAAATCGCAACATAATGCTTTGTAATAGACAAACATTAATGAATAAATATGTCTTTTTAGGATTAATCGTCATTTTCAAGAAATTCAGTCATAATGCCCAGTGGCCACCAAGGACAACATTAGGTGCCCATAGTCCAACCATGATCATATTAGCAGTAAATCAGAACATTTTCAATGTAAAGTGACATGCACATAACACCATTGGGCAATACTGTTGGAAACATAAATAACTTAAAACACTCAAAGTCTTTCACCACATCCACCAAGATATCTCCAAAATTATACTGAGGAATAACTGCTTTGTACTAAAAAGTAATCCAATCACTGTCACAAAAAGAGAACATATTTGAAAATACATAGTTGACATTACCTCATATAAAGAGAAGAAGAGCAGGAGATAAGAGAGATAAACAAATTAGTGCAATAACTAATTCATAGTAAGGAACCCTGTTCAATAGAAACTAGTGTTTGCAATCATATTATTAGTCAATATACATGTGTATCTCCTCATCAAGGTGGAGGCCTCCTGGATGTTTGCTCCTGAGCAAAATTAAGTATTTTGACTCCATTTCCCTGAGAGTTTGTTCTCTGTCTCCACCTCTTGCAGACAATGCACTCTGTCAATACCAAAGAAGGGACATTTCTCATTACTGGATTCATGTAACTTGTGCCAATGTCTTGCAGTAGGGTAGCTCGGGTCATGATGTTTAATAGCAGGAAAACGTTCAAGGATACTTTCCTTCACTGGGAATACTGTACTTCCTATATAGTACAAACCACAAGCACATGCCAACAAATAAACAGCAAAATCACAGTTTTAATTAATACATTGTTTGATCTTACATATTTTTCCTGATTGTAGTGTGTAGTTTTACTTATTTGTGCTGTGGGTACATGCTTTACATTTGTCACACTTAAAGAACCCCATTTGTTCTCTAAGCCAATAATCTTTTTTTTCCTGTTCGAAAGTAAAATGGCTATGGACCAAACACTCCCTTAAAGAGCTACTTTTATGGGTGAGCGCAAAGCGCTCCATCCATTCTGTAATCTCTCTTTGGGCTTCAAACCACGCCCATGTCACATCAGTCACTTATATTGGTTTGTGGGCTTGCCTTTTAAAATCCACTTGCTTTCATTTGTGATGGGCATGCATATGTCATACCTTTTCCAGTGTTTAGCCCAACTACACAGCAATGGTAAACTACTAAAAACATGCAAGGCTGGATGTTTGCACTCTGGGGTCCGGACTACTTTATCTGTTTATTTTCCATGCAGCGTGATCGCACTGCATTTTACATAGTGTAATCGGGCTGCGTTTTTTTTCTTTACAACGCTAATAGCTCTAACTCGATCAAATGCAAGACCCGTTTCATTGAAAATGCTTGTTCTATATGCGATCAGTTGGTAGGGTCTCATCCTCTTTCCAATAACCTGATCCGATTTCACCAAATGCCAGTGCTTCCCCAAAATATGCCTGACATTGGTTTGCTGTTATACATTTTAATTATTCTGATCTTGTCCTGATCTTTGTCTTTTTTTTTGTGACTAACAGGCTATTTCTGGAAACATTAGCCACCTTCCGACATGCTCCCTTGATCACATTCATCGCATAAACTCTTGATCTGAATCTCTTCACCATATCATGCTCCATGCTAAAATCAGCCGCCACACTGCAGTTGCACTTAGCCTGGAGCAGCTGACCATAATGAATGTTCCACTTGAGTTTTGGTGGATGGCTACTGCGGGCATGTAAAATAATGTTCCTGGCAGTGCTCTTCCTGAACAAGTTAGTATGTATGATTTCTTCCTCCACTTTCAACATCACATCCAAAAACTCAATTTCTATTTTGTGTGTCTCATAAGTAAACTTCAAATCGAAAGTCATTTTCAGAAATAAAGGTCAGACAAGCACTCAATTTACTTTGTGGACCATCCCAAATGACAAATGAGTCACCAGTATATCTTGTTCAAACAAATTAGATCTTGTCTCCAGCTTTCATTTTTCTCTGTCCAAATGTATTCAGCTTCCCACGAACCCATAAAGATGCAGACAGAGCTTGGCTCAAAACAACTTCCCATAGCAGTCCCAGTCAGTTGCCTGTACCATTGGCTCCCAAACAGGAACAAATTATGGTCAAGCCTGAACTGTAGTAGGGTCAGTAACATCATGGAAAGATCATGGAGGTATAATGGCCAGTACCTGAAAAATACCTGCAAATTTGTATCCCTAAATCAGGATCAATACATGTGTAGAGGGATGCAACATCTATAGTGACCAAAGTATAATCAGAGTTCCATGGGACCCCTTGTATCTTTGTTATAAAATCAGTGCTATCTCTGCAATAAGATGGTAAATTGAGTAGCTATAGACATAGACAAAAAACAAATAAATTGATGCATTCTCTAGAAGGCTACCTTTGGCTGAGATGATCGTTCTGCCCAGGGGGACTTTACAGTTCTTTTGAATTTCGGATTGCATAGATTAGATTTGTCAATTCTCAAAAACTGATATTCCTCAGCATCCAAAATCGCTTTCTGATACCATTCAGATAAATGTGTGCGAAAAAGAGAAATAGTACCCCTACCTGCACTCTCAGATATTTCATAGCACCAAGAATGGTCCAATTGTCTCCTAGCTTCCTTGTGATACTTTGTCACATCGCAGAGTACCACATTGCCCCCTTTGTCTGCAGGTTTATTTGTAAAAGAGGTATTTTTCATGAGAGAATCTAATGCCTTCCTCTGTCCTGGACTGGCAAAATTGTTGTGGCTATTGTTCTGTAGTTCAATAAGATCCCTGATTACCACCTCCTGAAAACAATCAATTTCATGGGGAATATTGGGATTAAATTTGGATTTTGTAGAACAATTATGGGTATCGGCAGTTCACTCTTCTCTCATATCTGGGTCACGGTTATTGAAAGCGGAGGTTATACAAATTCTCAGTCCCCTTGGTACCCTGCCACAATCCACATATTTCTGTAGCATAGTGGCCCTCACCATTTTGCATGTTCTTGTTTGGAAGCTTTCCATAAAATGTCCCAGAGCTGTTATTTGTAAACTCCTCACTCTTTTCCCTCTGCCCTCCTTCACCACCTTCCTCATTAGCCTTCCTGTTTCTCTACTTGCTGCCATCTTGCCAAATGCACTTTTGGTCAAAACACTTTTTAATGCTTAATTCTAATAACTCCTTGTATGCTGTGTTTCCCAACAGTAGCTCCCACTGAGCCCAGTGTTGGTCCCACAAACCCCTCTGCGTGCACATTTCCCCAACAGGGTAGTCGGGATGAAAAGAATGACAGTCACTCACCCCATTGTCAGTGCTGACCACAATATGGGCCTCCTCCAAATCTAGCATTAAAATTCTACCTCCAATGTGGGCGTGCCCTGCATTTATATCCTGGTCCGTAGTGCTATCTGTTGGAAAGTGGATTATTGAAAAGGGAAGGTAAGTACTTTACTTAGCAATAGGCCACAAACCCCCATTAGGTCCAGTCAGGTCTTAATAAATTAGTCCCAGCTCAACCCTTGGTAGCTTGGCAATGAGAAGTTAGGCTTAATTTAAGAGTCAGGTGTGTAAAGCATTTAAAAATCCCCAAACAGTAAATAAGTAAAACACAATGAAAATCCAACACCAATGTATGCAACTAGATTACGTTTTTATCTTCAAAATTACACTAAAATGACAAATATCCAATGCAGGGAAGTGGAGATATGAATTTTTAAAGAATAAATGTTTTTAGCGCATAGAAATTAAGAGCACTAATCTGGACATCTGGTCGTACTCGACCAGGCCAAAGTCAAAATTTGAGGCCAACCACGATGGGGCCCTGCTCAGCTACACTGAGCGGGAGGCCTCTGTCAAAGTTTTGGCTTAGGACTTAGCCCCAAATTTAAGAAGAGTCTACTGCTATGTATCTACACACTAGAGCCTTTTTTTTACACTAATGTGTCAATATTATGGCAAAGAAACTGTGCCATATTTGCAAAGTGGTGCAATGCATGCATTGCACCACTTTGTAACCTCTTGTGCCACATTATGCCTGTTCCAAGCATAATGTATGCAAGGAGGGCGTTCCCCCATTAGCGTGCTTGAAGAAATGGCGCAATGAAATCTAAAAGATTTCTTTGTGCCATTTATAGCTACATTTTTAACACCTGCACAGAGCAGGCATTGAAAGGAGGCACACCATTCTTTTCAATGGGGTTCAATGTGCTTTGAAGGATTAGCCTCAACATTTTTCTCACTAATCCTGTAAAGCACCAAACTAGCGTAAACAATTTTGACACTAGTTCCCTAACTACCGCCATGGTTAATTATGGCGCACACATGGTAGTGTTAGGGTGGCGCTAAAGGGTGCAAGAAAAGTGATGCTGCATTGGATGCAGTGCCACTTTTATAAAATGTGGCCCTTAGTCTTTTTCTTGAATATTTTTCATACTGGGATGAAGCCGCAAGTCGGATACGACTTCCTTGGAGCCCTCTTTGTATTCGTGTTGCCGGAGACCTCGGTGAAGAATTCTACGTTCAGGCATAGACAATTTTTCATGATGAAAATCTTCATCCAGGACAAACTTGAAATTGAAGCCATTTTCCCTGGAGCCCTTGTCCGATACACTGTGTGGGAAACCTCAGTCAACTTTTTATTTTCTGACTTAGAAACTTTTTTGGAGCTTTTTTTCTCTAACGTCAGACAACCCTCCTCAGCAAGCTGATTTCAAGTTGATGTCGTCTGATTGCTTTTCCATGAGCCCCTTGTGAAATCCTTAAAGTCTGGGGCTCTGGAGCTTTTCAGCAGGACGAACCTGCAAGTCAGGCTGGATCTTAGTTGATTGAAGCTGGCTTGTCTCACGACATCGAGTCGGTCCACTCATGAGCTTTTTTCTAAAGTTGCTCCTAACATCTCTAAACTCCTGGATCCTTTAGGAGTCCATAACTCACCTCAGGTTTCCAGAAGCTCTGGGTTGCTCCCTGAGGGTTGGGACTCCAACTCCCAGAATGCACCAGGCTCAAATCCAAAAATGACCACTCGTCACTGGGCAGCTGGTGACTTTCTTCAGGGCTTGATGGAGGGTACTCTGGTCAGCTATTTCCTACCTGTAGCAAGCAGGAAGTCCCTTATTTAAGCAGTAGAAGACAGGCAAAGTCATTTTAGTGGTGATACCCAAGTGAGCAGCGGGTGCGGTCCTTCAGAGTGCAGTGTCTGGGTACAAATCAGGGGTCCAACAGGGCAGTCCTTCTTCTTCTTATCTTGTTCCTTTTAGGAATCTGAAAAGGGGTGCAGCCCTGCTAGTGTTATCCTTGCTCCTGGAAGTGGAAAGCAGAGGGGGCCCTGTCCAATTACATGCAGGTCACCACCCTCTTGAGTGATCACTTCGTGGGAAGTGTGGCAAAAATCAATCCCCGGGAGCAACATTCTTCAAAAACCTAAGATGACAAAAAATTCAATCTCAGAGGTTAGGTCTGGCTGAGCCCATCCACTGGTGTGGCTAAGTTTTGCTTGCCACATCCCTTTCCAGCCCTCTCTTAATCTAATTAGGGCGAACCTGGCTGTCTGGTTTTGCAGGAAATGGGTGATGTCCTCTTGCTGGCCCTAAAGTCCTTCCCTCCTTTGAAGTACAGTTTGGTTGCTCTCCCCCATCCTGTTTCACCATCTGCTGAGGCAATTCTCTTCCCCCAGGCACTTCCTTTGTGTTCAGCCCAGGCCATTTCACACCTCCCTGTGCAGCCTGGCCAGGCTGACAGAGGCTAGCCAATCAGAGAAGTGCACTACGGAGCTAAAACTAGTAACTTTTAGAAAGAGTTCTAAAACTCTTTAAAGGTGCAAGTTATATTAAATTCAACAGTGGCAAATTGTCAGATTTATCATAACTTTTAATTTGGTACTAAACATGCCATATTTAGCTTCTTTCTGTGGAAAATAAGACTTTATTATTTTAAAATAAAGGCTTTCCATGTTAGCCTATGAAGCCAATTCACTACAATGGGGGAAACAAATTTAGCAACTTTTACCTCACCAGGGCTTATAAAGCATATTTTATAAGGTCCCTGCTTATAGTTACACTGCACCCAACCCTGAGGGCACCTAGGGCACAACTTAGGGGTGACAATTGTAAACATAATGTAGCTTAAGACTTTGGAAGTACTTTTAATTCCAAATTAGGGGTTAACTTAACTTAAAAGCAGACAGCAAGGCAGGCCTGCCTTTCAAATGACACTGGACACCTCAGCAGTGCACCTTTGGGTGTATTGCCTATACTGGGGTCCCTAACCCTACATGCTCTCCCACATGCTAGGGACCTATAGGTAGGTTGACACAGCAAATTATAATTAGCCTGATTTGCATATGCTGTTTTGACGAGAGCACAGGCCCTGGGACTGTTTACCAGGGCCCAGGGTACAATCAGAGTCAGAAAAACACCAGTATAAGTGAAAAATGGGGACAAAAAATTAGGCAATCAGCCCAGTTTTCCCACACTATTCCAGTGTAATTTTGTTTCGTACTGCGGGCATGGGCAGGGAATTCCAAATATGAACCACCACACTTCTCACTGATTCCCTGCTACTTGTTGAGGCAAGCTCATGGCAGGGTAGCGAACATTTCAAATCCAACATCCGTGAAATCCCACTTTACCTCCATTCAATCCAACACAACGTATTTATAAGATCATTTTAAACAGCAAAAAGTTACAGTCCAAACCCTTTCGAATCCACAAGCTTCTTGATCATGGGTCAGGTGTTTATATTTTCCCCTATAAATATCCCACGCGATTCTAAAGTGCGCAAAATAAAAAATAAAAATAGGGCTCTCAAGTAAAGTTTTAAGGTACTAGAAAATCTGAGCCATTTCATAACATTACAGCTTGCATAAGCATACATAAACTTCTAAATTTCTCATCTTATTTAACTTCTTAATTCAGGCATAACTTTTTATCTATGCCTTACTCATTCATCTTCTCATTTGTGACTGTTTATTTCATTTTAATGACCTACCAGTATGGAAAGATAATTCTGCCTAAGTATGCCACTGTCACAATCCCTCCTAATAATTCTGAAAAGGGAAAAATAATCCCATAACACATCTATTATACATATTCAGTTGTAACAATCACTTAACCAATGCCATATTAATGGCCCACCCAAATAAATAAACAATTTTATGGGTGTTTTTTTTTGCCAGGTGTGATGAATGATGCTGTCAGTGTATTTCAAAAAGGAGTGATAAAAGATCTGAAAAAATTGTCAGAAAAACAGGATGGGACAATTTGTAATTGAGACATAGGGAGACCATTGTGTCTTTAAAAGAGAACAGAGAGTTTGTAATAAAAAATCTGATAAGGGTGAAAATGTCACTTGGCCACGAGAATTGTATTTACAAGAATGATGGTAGTAGTTATGAGAAATTGAACAGAGAAATGGTGTTGAAAGCGAATCAGGTACATTATGATTAGCTATTAGATTGGAAAGATCAATATTTATTAGAATGGGATGAGTACCAGTTTTTGAGATGTGAATTCCCTAAATTGCTAAGCATTGTACTCTTTGCCTAGACTTCATAAGAATGCTTTTAATGCCTCATCGCGAGGCATCTTCTTGCAAAATACGTGGATTTCTTCATACGCCCCTTTGTTGAAGCCTTCATACATCTGTGGTAAAGGTGATTTTTTAAAGTTAATTGATGATTTATCATGGGAAGATGATTATGTATTGATAAGATTGGACGTCAGCAATTTATATATATGTATTCTTCATGATCTGCAGGTGAAGGCAATACAGCATTTTCTGAGAACAAGATTTTTATCATACTTGTTGCATACTGAAATGCTCTTTGATATGATCATTACGTGTTTGGCAAATATTTTTTTCATTTTCAGTAAGGAAATTTTCCATCACTCTGAGGAGACCGCGATGGGCACTTCCTTTGCCCCCTGTTATGCTGGTTTGTACCTCGGCTGGTGGGAGGAGCAAGTGGTCAGGAACATCAACTCCATGGAGGAGCACGTAGTCCTTTGGGTACGGTATATTGATGACATATTCTGTATATGGAAAGGGGATTATGAGTTAGCGCAGGAATACGTCAGAATTCTAAATGACAATGAGCATAGTTTGACATTTTCTTGTCAGTTGAACACTAAGGTGATTGCATTTTTGGATGTTCAACTTACAGTTGAAAATAGAAAACTAGAGAGTAAATTGTACAGAAAGGATACAGTTGGTAATAGTCTGTTCCATGCAAGAAATTGCTTTCAAAGGAGACTAATTCGTAGTATAACCCTATGGATAGTTGATTATAGCTAGAAGGACCTGTAGGACCGATAGTGTTTTTGAATTGGAGGTTCAAGTTAGCAGGTTTAGAGAAAGGGAATACTCAAAAAGAGACATAAAAATGCATTGGTGCGGGTGACACAGTTAAAAGAGAATGTCTACTGATACCCAAGAAAAGTTTACAATCAGGCAGGGGAAGTGAGACGTATTTTGAAAACGTTTTGGCCTGTACTTAAAACTGATGAGACTCTCTTAAAAACACTTACAGATTATCCTATGATTACTTATATGAGAGGCCCTTCATTAAAGGACTCTTTAAGTCAAAGCCTCATCCCACAACCACAAGTGAATATGAAGAAGTAAATTTTGGGATTTTACATTTCTGGGAGATGTAAGGCTTGTAAACATAGTAAGAACATTAGTAAGGTAGAATTTCCAACAGCACCTATGTATTTTCATATTATAAAGCATTTGACATGTAATTCAGATTACAGTGTATGCCTTAAGATGTCCATGTGATAACTACTATGTAGGGAGTACCATACATGTAGCAAAAAAAGCATATTGGAATATATGAGAGCTATATTCCACAATGATAGAGCATACCCTGTTGCACCTCATTTCAAACAAATTCATGACAAGGTGGTAAATTACAATTTATGGTGATTGCCAGAATTCTGTTGGTGGTAATAGAACTCTAAAATTACGCAGGTTATAATCCAGAATTATCATTGGGTATAACACACTGCATCCTAATAGGCTCAACCTGGATGAGGAGCTGGAAGCCCAATTGGGTTGACTGCTAAAATGGTGCTGAAAGATTAATGCTTTGAAAAGTTGTCAGTTACATGCACCTTGAGTAGTTGATAATGAACTGATGTTTTTTACTTTGGTGAGGTTTTCACTAATTTTTAGATGTGAAAGAAGACAAACTGCAACCTGCAAGGTTCAAGTGATTAAAGCAAATTGAGGAGCGATCTGGAGTTGCGAAACAGCTATTACATCCTTTGAGTTAATATGTTTTGGCAGGATTTAGACTTAAATATTGGTTGTAGATTTAATGCATCTTTACGTCCAGTAAGAGGGAGGTTAATTTTCAAAAAGAATGAAATAACCCACTAGAGCAAAATTAGGTGGTACTTAATGTGAATTAATAATGAAGATATGCATATACAATTGCAGCAATAACTGTGCCAAAGCTTATGGATTATGTTGATGTTGAAATTGCAACAATATTTTGATAAGTTTGTTTAATATAAAAACAAGGATGAGATGGCTGCCATTCAGTTGTAATACTTTAAGGTTCGATAGATAGTTGTCATTTGTTTATGGGAGTGAACAATGAAGAAATGTACATAAATTTCCAGGAATAATTGCTCTGAATCGTATGGACCAAGAGGAATTAAAAAAAAAAAAATTACAGTAACATTTTATTACCATCTGTAAAGCCACCCCCCCCACAGCACACAGCCTTCCAACATGCACAGTGGGGGGTTGACAACAAGGCTTGACCTGTGGCCAGGCCCTGTGTCCAACCCACCCAGAGACAGCCAAACCCCCCAACACCAGCCAACCCCATACTGAACATGGCCTATCATCATGTGTGTAGGTTGGCTCCAAGACCTAACTTACAGGCAGACCTTGTGTCCAACTCCCTACAGGCATCCACACAAAGGTAGCCAACCCACACCATGCATGGCCTTTGCTTATGCTAGGCGTGGGGTTAGTTTTGCCACCAGGTCCTGTTTCCAACTCCCTGCAAGCAGCCGACCCCATGCTATGCACAGCCTTTGGTCCTGTGCAGCAGGGGTTGGCTACAGGGCTTGTTCTGCCACCAGGCCTTGTGGCCAAACCCCCAACAGGCTGCCAACCACACACAGTGTACAGCCTTTGGAGTGCACAGTGTAGGGCTGGCCTTTGACCCCGGGGATCGATCCCCTGTGGCCAAAACATACATATTAGGGGAAGGGGGAATGAAGCCCCTTCTTCACCCCTTATTGTCCTGTCCTCTGTGGCAAAGTAATTAATGAAGAGAGGGGGTGCATGGGTGCCTTCCCTCAGCCTAGTTATGCCCTGAGGACCTCATCCCACAAGACTGATACTTAAATAAAGGACTACCCAACTGAAATACTTTCTACTGGTTAATTAGTGAGTGTTACCTTGTTGGCAGCATTTCTAGTGCATACCCTACACTACAGTTGCATAAAGGACCATGAGGTGATGTCTGCAGTGATTTTGTGCACATGCAATTTTAGCAATGTGATTGTTCCTCAAGTGACTTTATACAGAAATCAGTGAAAAAAATAATCCCTGTATAAAGAAGACTACAGACAAAGACCCTCATTACAACAGTGGCGGAAAATCCTGCTTACCTCCGTGCCGACCGCCACCAACATACCGTGACCACGGCAGAAATCCGCTACGGGTAATATGACCCACACTGAGAAATCCACCACTATACAGACACACACAAGTCCGCCACACCAAAGGTCAGTGATAAACTGGCGATAGCAAAACCCACACCGTCACGCCAACAGGAATACGCCAACAGTATCACGACCCACGAATCAACGCGGCGGTCTTTCAACCGTGGTAAACCATCAGCGGTACACACCGCCATGCTCAAAATACACACACACTTACAAAACACAACCACATTGGACAATCCAAATGAGTGGAGCAGGGAAACAGATCTTAAGTTTGCATCCAGCTGGAGGGAACACTTTTAAAGCTCCTGCCAGCGGGGAGCAGATTTTTTGTTTGTCATCATTTAGGGGGAGATTAAAAAAAGCTCCCACCAGGGAGGCAAAAATATACGTTTTCCCGCTCACGCCTGTATGGGCATGAAAACTTCTGTGTCCTGTGGGTGGAGCGAATTCGGACCTGGTTCAGGTCCTGAACTCGCCCCTCACGACCGCAGCACCAACCTGCTGCCTTCTGCCTCTGCCCCACGACCACGCTGCCGTCTGCGTGTTCGAGGCCCTCCTCCACCCGCAGGCATCCTCCTGCGCCTCATCCCTGGTGGCTAGTGGGCTCACTTGACCCGAGTGCCGCTTCCGCCGTCCCGTAAGTTTGTTTTTCAGCTTTTTTCCGCTTTTCTGCGCCTCGCCGCCGGCGCTTTTTGCCCCATTGTGCCCCCCTGATTGCTGTCTCCCCGTTCGTATTTAGTGCCAGTATTGTGTCCATATTGTGTTTTTTCCTGCATTTGTGACTGTTTTTGCCCGATTTCTGTGCCTTTCGCCCCTTGTGCGCTCCTCGACCCCAGCCGCTGCTTCCCTGCGGCCCCGCCCCCCTCGCGCCCCCATTTGCATCTCCCTCCGCCTCCCGCCTCCCAGCTGCTCCTCCCTCCCCCCTCCCTTCTTAATGGCTGGCGCTGCGCGTCGCCAGTGAGCGAATTCGGACCTGGTTCAGGTCCTGAACTCGCCCCTCACGACCGCAGCACCAACCTGCTGCCTTCTGCCTCTGCCCCACGACCACGCTGCCGTCTGCGTGTTCGAGGCCCTCCTCCACCCGCAGGCATCCTCCTGCGCCTCATCCCTGGTGGCTAGTGGGCTCACTTGACCCGAGTGCCGCTTCCGCCGTCCCGTAAGTTTGTTTTTCAGCTTTTTTCCGCTTTTCTGCGCCTCGCCGCCGGCGCTTTTTGCCCCATTGTGCCCCCCTGATTGCTGTCTCCCCGTTCGTATTTAGTGCCAGTATTGTGTCCATATTGTGTTTTTTCCTGCATTTGTGACTGTTTTTGCCCGATTTCTGTGCCTTTCGCCCCTTGTGCGCTCCTCGACCCCAGCCGCTGCTTCCCTGCGGCCCCGCCCCCCTCGCGCCCCCATTTGCCGCTCCCTCCCGCCGCCCGCCTCCCAGCTGCTCCTCCCTCCCCCCTCCCTTCTTAATGGCTGGCGCTGCGCGTCGCCAGTGAGCGAATTCGGACCTGGTTCAGGTCCTGAACTCGCCCCTCACGACCGCAGCACCAACCTGCTGCCTTCTGCCTATGCCCCACGACCACGCTGCCGTCTGCGTGTTCGAGGCCCTCCTCCACCCGCAGGCATCCTCCTGCGCCTCATCCCTGGTGGCTAGTGGGCTCACTTGACCCGAGTGCCGCTTCCGCCGTCCCGTAAGTTTGTTTTTCAGCTTTTTTCCGCTTTTCTGCGCCTCGCCGCCGGCGCTTTTTGCCCCATTGTGCCCCCCTGATTGCTGTCTCCCCGTTCGTATTTAGTGCCAGTATTGTGTCCATATTGTGTTTTTTTCCTGCATTTGTGACTGTTTTTGCCCGATTTCTGTGCCTTTCGCCCCTTGTGCGCTCCTCGACCCCAGCCGCTGCTTCCCTGCGGCCCGCCCCCCTCGCGCCCCCATTTGCCGCTCCCTCCCGCCTCCCGCCTCCCAGCTGCTCCTCCCTCCCCCCTCCCCCCTCCCTTCTTAATGGCTGGCGCTGCGCGTCCGCGCGCAGCGGGCGCGCCGCTGGCGCGCCGGAGGCGCGCCAGAGGCAAGCCCGTCTGCGCCCGTCCGCGCCTGTACCGCGCCCAGCGCCACCCCCCCTGGTCCTCGCGCCTCCCGCGCCCACTTCTCGGCCGAAGAGCTCCGCGCCCTCAACCCCGGGCCCTCCACTGAATGCTTCCGGGCATCCCCGAAGCTCACTAAAGGACCTTTCTCCTGTCGCACCTGCAACTTCTCCTGCTCCAGGACGACGAATCCAACTACAAAAACTTTCAACCCCAATCACCTGAACTGCATCCTCATCAACACCCGCTCCGCACGAAAACACGCCATCGAGCTCTGGGACCTGCTCGACACCACTACACCTGACGTGGCCTTCCTGACCGAAACCTGGTGGAACGACTCCTCTGCTCCGGACATCGCCATCGCCATACCGGACGGATACAAAATCACCAGAAGAGACCGGACCAACGGGATCGGCGGCGGAATAGCCATCGTTCACAAAGCCACCCTCAAAATCCACACCCACTCGGACGACACCCTCAAAACAGCCGAACACCTCCATTTCCAGATCCACACGGACCCCAAAACAACCCTCAGAGGAACCCTGATCTACCGCCCTCCAGGACCAAGAGCCCCCTTCAACGACACCATCGCAGACCTCGCAAGCTCCCACGCCCTAGCATCCACTGATTACATCCTCCTGGGAGATCTCAACTACCACCTAGAAAATACTTCCGACGTCAACACTACTTCACTGACCTCCAACCTCCTCAACCTCGGACTCCGCCAACTAGTCAACACTCCCACCCACATCGCCGGACACACCCTGGACCCCCTCTTCACCTCAAGCAACCACATCGCTTTCAGCCACACCTCCGAACTCCACTGGACCGACCACCACTGCGTCCACTTCACCTACAAGAAAATCACAGAACATCACCGCATCCAGCCACCTCCCCACCGCCGCTGGGGCAGAATCACCCAGGACCAACTGGCCAGCACCCTCACCAACAACCCTCCACCCGACGCAACCGACCCGAACACAGCCGCCATCAACCTCCATCAATGGATCCTCGACTGCGCTAACACCCTCGCCCCCCTAAAGAAACACACCGCCATCCAAGGAAAGAAAAAAACAGCCTGGTTCACAGATGACCTTACAACCTCCAAAAGCATCTGCCAGAAGCTCAAAAAGAAATGGATCCAAGATCGCACACCCGACAACCTCGCCACCCTCAAAAACGCCAACCGTGAACACCACCAACGGATCCGCGTCGCCAAGCGCACCCATTTCACCGAACGCATCAACAACAACGCCCACGACTGCAAAGAACTCTTCGGGATGGTGAAGGAACTCTCAAATCCTAAAGCCAACTCCAACGACATCCCGCCCTCCCAGAAACTCTGCGACAACCTCTCCACTTTCTTCCACCAGAAAATCGTTACCATCCACGACAGCTTCAACTCCAGCCCACCGCCAGACCCCACCCCCGGCGTCTCCTCCCACGACTGCCGCCTCACCGCCTGGACCCACGTGGACGATGCAGAAACCATAACAACCATGAACACCATCCACTCAGGCTCCCCTACGGACCCCTGCCCTCATCATGTTTTCAACTCGGCAAACGCCACCATCGCCCCCGAACTCCGCAAGATCATCAACCTCTCCTTCTCCTCCGCCACCTTCCCGGACAGCTGGAAACACGCAGAAATCCAACCCCTTCTCAAGAAACCCAAGGCTGACCCCAACGACCTCAAAAACTTCCGACCGATCTCTCTCCTCCCTTTTCCAGCCAAAGTCATCGAGAAGATCGCCAACTCTCAGCTCACCCACTTCCTCGAAGACAACTCAATCCTGGACCCCTCACAATCCGGATTCAGACGAAACCACAGCACTGAGACTGCTCTCCTCGCCGCCACAGATGACATCAGACTTCAAATGGACAAGGGCGAAACCTCAGCCCTCATCCTCCTCGACCTATCTGCCGCCTTTGACACAGTCTGCCACCGCACCCTACTGACCCGCCTCCAGGAAGCTGGGATCCAAGACAAAGCCCTCCACTGGATCTCATCCTTCCTCTCCGACAGAACTCAGAGAGTCCGCCTCTCCCCGTTCCGCTCCAAAGCCTCCAACCTCATCTGCGGCGTCCCCCAAGGATCCTCCCTCAGCCCTACGTTGTTCAACGTCTACATGGCCCCCCTCGCCAAACTGGCCCGCCAACATCATCTCAACATCATCTCCTACGCCGACGACACCCAGCTCGTCCTCTCCCTGACCAATGACCCGCTCACCGCCAAAACCAACCTCCACGAGGGACTTAAATCCATCGCCAACTGGATGAACATCAGCCGCCTGAAGCTCAACTCCGACAAGACGGAAGTCCTCATCCTCGGGCGCACTCCCTCGGCTTGGAACGACTCTTGGTGGCCCTCCGCCCTTGGTCCCCCGCCCACCCCCTGCCAACCACGCAAGAAACCTCGGCTTCATCCTGGACTCCGCCCTCACCATGTCCAAACAGGTCAGCGCCGTCTCCTCCTCCTGCTTCAACACCCTTCGTATGCTCCGCAGAATCTTCAAGTGGATTCCAACAGAAACCAGAAAGACGGTGACCCAGGCCCTCGTCAGCAGCAGACTTGACTACGGCAACGCACTCTACACAGGCATCCCTACCAAAGACATCAAACGACTCCAACGGATCCAAAATGCCTCCGCCCGACTGATCCTCGACATACCCGCGGATGCCACATCTCCCCACACCTGAGGGAACTCCACTGGCTCCCAGTAGACAAGAGGATCACTTTTAAACTCCTTACCCACGCTCACAAGGCGCTTCACAACACCGGACCCTCCTACCTCAACACCAGACTCAACTTCTACACCCCAACACGCCAACTCCGATCCGCCAACCTCGCCCTAGCCATCGTACCCCGAATCCAGCGCAAGACCTCCGGCGGCAGATCCTTCTCTTTCCTCGCCGCCAAAACCTGGAACTCTCTCCCACTCCGCTACGCCAGACCCAGGACCTCCTCACATTCAGAAGGCTCCTCAAGACCTGGCTCTTCGACCGCTAAACAGCCTCTCCACCCCCCCCCCCACCTCAGCACCTCGAAACCCTAACGGGTACATAGCGCGCTTTATAAATACTATGATTGATTGATTGATTGGTGGACTCCCTGGGATACAGTATGTGAACTGGCTTGAGAGGATAGGGTCCACGGGGCCTTTCAAGGTTCAGGGAGGGAGGCTCCGCATCCCCCTCCCTTTTCTAAAATCACAGCCCTGGGAAATGGAGTCCACATGGGTTTCAAAGTCTTTGGGAGTGGGCTGCATTGCCCAAAAGTACTGTGAGACCTCAGGGATGGGGTCCTCAGGGCCGAATATTGTTCAGAGAGGGCATGTGTGCACCTTCTCCCCACATCTATTAAAATGGACCACTGGGGGAAAGGATCCTTCAGGCCAAAAACAGCTAAGGTAGAAGGGCCGCGTGCCCCTTCACCTTAATTAAAGAATGCAACCCCAGGTTGCAATTTTGCTTTTTGAATAGCACTACAGTAAATCAATGACACATTCACCCTCCATGCAAGAGCAATCTGTTGATTTCTTTTCCTGCTTGAATCAGTGAGGGTAGGAAGACAGATCTCATGCCTGTTCCCAGCAGGCAGGAGCATTTTCAAAGCTCCCATCCAATTGGAACAGAATTGTGTTTGCTTCCATTTGGCGGGAGATTCAAAAATGCTCTCAGCAGGCGAGTGGAATACAAGTTGATGTGGGCATAAAAAAATGCTATTTTCCGGGGGTGGGCTCCCTGGGACGAAATATGTGAGATGGCCCTAGGGAATGGGGTTCCCAGGGCCTTTTAAATGTTCCAGGAGGCACCCTCTCCCTAATGAAATGCTGTGGCACAGGGTCTCCCTCCCCTACTACCTTAAATTCACTTTTTAAAGTTCAGGACAGTGAACACTTTTTCTCATGTTGCTGGCAGCCAATCAGAGCCCATGCTTCCGCAAGAATGTGACTCCTGCAGTAGTGAGACGGCCCAGGGAAAAAAAGTTCACTCAGCCGATTAGAATGCTCTCTTGTCTAAAATTGGGATCAAATGACTCTTCCAACAATCCTTCACACCCAAGCATTCAGATATGCAAATATTTTCAAAACTTCATTTCTCAAAAACTACTGAATAAATTTACACTAAAAAACAAAAAGTTAAAATAAAAGTATTTGCCTGACTGACTGCTAAGCACAATCTACACACTAAGATCTAGCTTCCTGTCAAATTTGGTGTACTTCAGTTTAGCAGTTTTTGCTGTAACCATGCCTAAAGAAGCCTAAGGAAAATTCATAGGGATTTTGTAATTTGGGAACCACCTTTTGTGTTGGACCCCAGTTGACAGATCACCCAAAACATTTCATGCACAAGCTGGGCAAAAAAATCTGTTTCACGGAGATTCATCAAACTGTGCCAAATTATTACCAACAAAAAAAACAAATTTCCTACGGAAATGCTGACATATATGTGTGTGTGTATGTGTGTGTGTGTGTGTATATAAATAACATTCTTAAAGTGGATTTATACATAAGCAAAGTAGTAAGATTTTATCCTATGGTAAAAAAGAGATCAAAGTGGAGTTATATGGAGGTCTTATGGTAATAAATAATGTGAGAAATTGGGTTGAATATGGACTGTGGTGTGAGCCCGGGTAAAGCAACAGCCACAATCCCTAGTATAGTGAACCACAAAAAGTCCCAAAATTAACTTGTGTTTGACCCTGAGTAGGTTGGCACAAAAGACAGTCATGCTTAACTTAGAGGCAGTGTTCAAAGTATTTATGCAGCACACAACATTAATAATGTGTAAGCAAAACACAGTAACAATCCCAAACTAACTTTGAGACATAGAGTAAATTTTCATAAGTTATTTGACACTAAAACAAAGGGAATTAAAATCAGTAGGGCTGCCTTGGTCAGGTTCCCAAATGTGGGAAGGTACCAAAGTGAAGCCTATTTATCTCATCAGTGTCTACTAACAGAGACTGTTTAGATCTTGTTTCTAGAGCACTTGGAATGTAGCTGGAGCCAGGTCCTTAGGGTTGGGGAATTGGCACACTGGGGAACTCTGCCAGCGGAGTTCACTGTTCAACCCTAGTTTTTTGCTGTGTCAGTGCTGGGATGTGCTGCTTATGGTTGGTATTGTGGGTGCGCACGTATGTTTGTGTGTGCTTTGGATAGGGCTGGGTTGAGGGATTTGAGATGTGGAAGCAGTGGGAGTGTGACAGGAGGTTGGGAGTGGGAGGCTGCAGCAAATGAGGAGGCCAGACATTATATGGGGCGGCCACTGCACAACTGGCGGTGAGAAAGAGGGAGTTTGAGATTGGAATTGGACCAGACAAAGATGCAGGTGTCAGTCTCTCCAGGATTCACTCCCACTAGGGTCTGGTCTTCATTGGAATCCTTGAGGAAGATGTGGAATCACTGGTGGCCTCCTGGCCAGTCCCCTCACCCTATGTCTACACCTGATCCCCAGTGGCCAGCTTCATCTCTGCCAATGTGGCCGCTGTCACCTTTGCCATGCCCAGTTGTTTCTGAAAAAACAGATACAACAGTATAATGGTATCTGTGAGAATATCATTAGACATCAATGTACATCACACAACATTTGCCGCAAGTTAAGTAGTCACCCATCCCAGTTCCTATATTATGTATTCCTTTCTCACAATACACTTGTAGTTCACTCCATGACAAAGGGTTCCAACAGCATGAGCAAAGACATAGGCCTGGAGACATCACTGAACCACTTCAATACAGAGCTTAAATTGATTCACTTCTCCCAAAGGGTACGTTTTTGGAATGGAAATTGACTTCTCAAAATGGGACACCAAAACAACAATGTGATGTAACCTTCAATATGCAAATATCCCTTTCTGTATCACAATGCTCTCCGCCACCAATTTTTCCTATGGGCTGGATTAAGGACACAACAACTCTTACTAATGTGAACACATTCCTGTCTGTTGCAACTAATACTATTTATTGGACAAATTCACATTGGTAATCAGAGAATGGATTACATACACATTAGTGAAGGACTAAGGACTCAGGTACACCTGCTACTGTCCACATTAATGTACTGGAACATTGCTGGCAAACTGCTTTCAAAAATGTGTCAGATAAGGAATTATGCCATTGTACACAGAATACCACTACTTCTGGTGCAGATGCACATTCTTATATTGTCTTAGCACCAACTTACCAAGGCAACTCTGATATATCAGCTGCATTTTGATTGCACAGATTGCCACAGCTACGGGTAATGGAGCCTACATTCAATACACAATTTGGGACATACCATCCCACATGACCCAATCATAACATGGAGTATGTTTTGTGTCCCTCATGTCTTTGTGAAAATGCTGGCAATGCCTTTGTCTGCATGCAGGCATGTGTTTGCCAACAACAGTCCTTGCCTTGTGAGAAGGAATATAGTGCAACCTTCAGCACAAAGCAATACACCACATATAGCATTAGACAGTGTTTGATCAACTCACATCTCCAGAAACTCTCAAGGGCTTTGGATGCGTGTCAACCGCAGTGTTGTTGGCATAAAACATAGCTGGAAATTAAAGAGGTCAAAACATAACAATATCTACAGACATTGACTCACCCCTTTATTGCTGCTGTTGGGCCCTCAACTGCCCATCAAGCTCCTCGTAAGCCATGCAAGGATGCAGTCCATTAGGGGATCAAGGTGCAGAGCTCTCACCTTGATTGCTGGGAGGACTGCTACTTTGCTTTGAGATGCCCTTCCAGATCTTCCGCATCTGATGGGTGTTGACCTGTATGGATGAAATAAAAGAACACGTTTAGAAAATTCAGCATTTCTGTTTAGCACTACTGCTGTGACATTACATTTTGGATATTCACATTCACCAGTTACTAGATTTTTCTACCAGCAAAATGTTACAGGTAGATAGAAAATACTGACTTGCAGTGATCAGTGGCCTGCTGTTTCTGTGATGAAACAGGATTTGTGTGTTACATGGACGCACATTACAGCTTCTACTTTCAGGTGTCTTAACGTTGCCATTCAGAGACATTTCAGACAGTGGCAAAAAGCAATCTGTCCCAGCTACATCATTCTGTCAATTCCAATTACAACATCACCCTATTAGTAAAAATGAACAAAATAGACTGTGTATCAGAAAGGAAAAGGTTACTCAGTCAGACACTCCCTAATCAGACATAATCCTGTTCCTCTGGGGCCCCATAGAGTGGGCTGGAAAGGGACAGAACCTCCCTGGCAAAGAGCTCCAGGGTCTCTGTGCTGAAAGCAGGGATCTTCCCACCTGCTTTGCCTGGAATCCTGGCTCCCAGAGGGCGAAAACAGCAGCACAAAATCGAGGAGGTCTTGACGGCTTTAGTGTTAGGAGTCAAGTGAGTGTATTTTCACAACGCACCATACCAGTACATGGTGGACATGATCCGTGACAGAGAGGGACACAGCCATTGACTTTTGTGGGTAGCCATCACACAGGTTAGCCCATGGCAGGGACCGTAGTCAAGGCTACCACCAACTATGTGGTCAACTTCCGCCAATGGCAGTAAGGTTGCGAATGTCTCGACAGCAAGGTCAGGCAGCTGCAATTTTAGGGCGTGAAGCTGCACATTTTTCAATTATTTGTGTGTCACCAGCACTTAAAATGGAGGCTTGTGTATTCCCAAATGTTATATACAAATGACACTTTTATGGCAAGATATGACACACTAAAATGTGAACCATGACTGTCTTTGACACAGGGGAAGTACGGCCTCCAATGACGGTATTTTCCAAGGAAATTAAAAAAAATATGGATGTGCAAATAGTACATTTTAAATGTATTATTTGCACATAATAGAAACAAATACATTAAAAAAATTGTAAATCATTTTTGAGTTACCAAAATTAGGTTGTTAATGTGCATACAAGTATTACCCCATGACATTTCTACTGTTACCAAGATGTCAGATGTGTGTTGACATCAAAAGTATGGTGTGACCATTTCAGTTGATATTTTCTTTTCTATACATACAGGTGTCTGAACCCAGTCAAATGTAGTAGTTGACAGTTGGAGGTGTTCTGACCATTTCCAGACCATGCCACAATGTAGGAAAGGGATGTCCTAATTTTTTTTGTCAAATTGGCAAACTATCCTGCATTTGTGTCAGCAGATGGAGCCTGATCTCCTGCCTCACAATATGAATCCAACAGCTCTAACACCTATGACAAAACTCATGTCAGGACTGCATTTTGTTGCTACTTGAACGTTTCAGTTCACTGTGATTGTATCAGGGAGCATGTACCAGCCAACTTTCAGTTATGTGCTACAGGAAGTACTTGCTTCCTTGATGAAATATATCAACAACTACATCCAAATCCCAAGTCCACCGGATTTGGCCACCGGGAAGGGAGAATTGTATGCTTTGGGTGGACTGCCACATGTGGTTGGTGCAACAGATGGCACGCATATTGCCTCGGTGACAGCACACCAAGTAAACAGGTCTACCGCATTTGGAAGAACTTCCATCCCATCAATGCGCACTTGTCTGCTTACCAGACTTATACATCGCAAGTGTGTGTGTATGCTTCCCTGGGTCAACACATGATTCATTCGTACTATGGAACAGGAACATGAACATACCCATGCAGATATCACATCTTGGACCAGAGAGGGCCTGAGTTGTTGGGAAGTACAATATGACTTGATGATCTTTTGCCTAAATCCTAGTTTAGGAAGGGACAATGGCTTAATATGTGAGTAATCTGTTGATGTGTTGCTTTTATGTAGGAGACTCAGGGCCATATTTATACTTTTTGGCGCAAAACTGCACAAACCCAGTATTGCATCAAAAAGTTTTGTACCGGCTTGCACCATTCTTGAGTGCCAGCCGAGCGCCATATTTATGGAATGATGTAAGCTGGTGCAAAGGGTAGGCTAGCATTAAAAAAATGACGTTAGCCAGGTGGGGGTGGCGGTAAGGGAGAAGGGTGTTTTGCACCAAAAAATTATGTTAGGCAGGTTAGCGTCAAAATAAATAACTCTAACCAGCCTGGTGTCATTTTCTGATGCAAAACCATCCATACCACAGGGCTCCTGTCTTAGAAAAGACATGAGTCATGCCCACCAACCCAATTGGCAGCACAGGGGACTAGGGTCCCCTGGGCATGGCCATTGCACCCAGTGCCATATTGGGGGGCCCCATCTCAGGACCCCCAATGGCACTTTACAAAAAATAAAAAATACTTACCTGAACTGCTGTCCCTCTGGTGTGGGTGGGGGTGTCCCTAGGGAGGACACCAGTGGGCTTATTCCATAGTGTTCCACCATGGAAATAGGCTTACAAGTCCCCTAACACTTGCCCTGACCCAGGCTTTAAGTAATTATTTGACCCCTCCTCCTCCCCATGTGAGATTTTAGCACAAGGGGATAAATATGGCACTAAGGCCATAGAGTCATTTTTTGGTTTCCACATCAACAAAATGACTTTAACTCCATAACTTTGGCGCTAAACGGGTCTAGCACCAAAGTATACATATGGAGTTAGTTTAGCACCAAATTTGCATAAAAACAAATGACGCAAATTCGGTGCAAAACAAGTATAAATATGCCCATCACTTTATCCTAATTGAGTGAGGTTCTTTGCACCGCTGATAAATCCAACAATGAGAGGCGAAGTCCACTTCAATGAGGCCCAAGAAAGAACACAGAGGCCAGTGGAGTGGGCTTTCGGCCTCCTCAAGGCTAGGTTTAGGTGCCTGAACAAGATCAGTGGAGTCTTTCCCTACTCACCAGCTAAGGTGTAGTAAATCACGGTTGCCTGCTGCATTTTCAATAACATCACCCTACGGAGGAACATCCCTGTAATTTCAGAGGAGGGAGACTATGATGAGCCCTTTGGTAAGGATTTTGAAATGCCCAATGAAGATGAGAGTGGTGAAGAAGGAGTTGACATATCAATATGTGATTGACCACTTTTTCACCTGAGTGTAAATTTGCCTGTGCAAATTGAAACCTTTAAGATCAGTATGACTTGTGACATAGGGAATATATCTGTTTGCTATGGTCATTTGTTAGGAATGTTCAGTGCAGGAATGTTCAAGGCAATTAAGTTAGTGGATCAGAGTTTCCCTAAATTGACTGATCATTGATGGAGATTAACTGTGCTTGTGCTAAATATGGGTGTCATCATGACTTGTCAATTGAGTTTGCTTTTATATGTGGTAAAAATATTTTCACCTCGTTGTTCTATTTCAGAGTCCTTCACCAAATTATTTTCATGTAGACATTTCAAAATTGTGACAGTTGCTGTGATATGTTGCTGTTTGGAAATACAAAGTGTGTTGAGTCTGGGAGAGATACCAACTTGGGATGGACAAAACTTTTCTAAAGACAACTCACATTCTGATTGTATGGAAGTTCAGAATATTGTATCAGACCTGTTTTCTGCGTGATTCTGCCATCAAGTCAATATGTGCCCCTTGACTTGCTCAAACCACATGTGTGTGTAAAGCCCTAGCTTACTGTTCTTCCTTCACTTTGGCTAAATCTTCAGTTTTTGGACAGTGGAGGTAGATCTTGTTGTGTTTCCTCATAGGTGATTGAACTTTTTGTTATCACATCACTGATTGGTGAGTGTGTCATTGCACCAGATACTGCCATGCTGTGCTGTAAATGTTTCACTGTCATGAAGTAGACTGTTGGTGTTATTGATCTACAATTATTAGTGTGGGTCAGGATGTATGACTCCAACTGAGGTCATGCATCAGTGATAGTTTGCTTTTCTCATTTGATACCATCACTGTGCAGCGTATAACCTTGAATGGCACAGACTGGGGCTAGGCCTGGTTATTGAAACCCATATTTCATTTTTAGAAGGACTTGTTGCCAACATATGCTTTTTCCCAATACATTCTGAGTTGAGTTTGTTTTTTTAAATAAATTGATTAACATTTTACCTCTTTGTAATGTAAAAAAGTGTTGGCAAATGAATGTTCAAAAGATTTAACAACATGATGGTGGAAAATGGACATGACAAATGAAAGGCCAAAAATAATCCAACAAAAGTCTTGCAGTCTGTGTCCATAACATTTATTATCATGACACAAAAAAGAGTAAGGTGAATCAAAAGAAGATGAAATACTCTAAAAAGAGTCTATCATGGTGAATGGAAACATGGAAGTAGATCCTAAAACAATTTGGATTCCAATGTTCAAAATACAAATGTCCTCAGAAAAGATAAATGGTTCTATGAAATGGTCTACAAAGTAAATGCTAGATACACACAGGACGAAATTAGGCTCTGTGTCTCTTTGAGGTGGTGGTGTTGGTCTTGCCATCCTGTCTTGCTGGTCCAGATGATTGTCCCCTCTGGGGAGGAGTGTGGGCACAGGTGCATGGACTGGGGTGTTAGGAGCAGACTCGACATGTGGCAGGACCTCCCTATCTGTGGCTGGCAGTAGTGTACTTTGCCAGGATGTGGAGGGACCACAGACAGGGGCAGATGGAATGGGAAAAAAACCCTGCACATATGGTGATAGATGTCAAATAGCACCCCAGTCAGGGAGCTCTGTTTTTCATTGTGGTTCTGAGGTTCCAAGATGTGCTCCATCTGCACCTCCTTGATTGCCCAGAACTCAGTTACAATCTGGCCCATCACATTGTGGGACTGTTGTACTGCCCCCAAGACTTGGTCAATGTTGGTCTGGCTGACACAAACCCAAGTGGCCTCACTTGGCTGGCCCACAGATTCCATCCCACAATCCCTACCTTGTCCTGATGAGGAAGTTTGCCCTATCCCACTGGGTCCTGGCAAGACCGGAGGCTGTATTGGTGGTGTTTCAATAGCAGCCAGGACTGGAGGGGCACAGGATTGGTGTGTACCTCCTCTATGCAGAGGAAGTAGAGGTGTCCTCACACTGAGATTTTGTTGCCACTGTGGTGGGAGGTGTAGGTGTGGGTTGAGTTTGACTAACTCAGCAGTCTGACCAGACTGATCAGATGGACCAGCTGGCTCCTGATTATCTGGACTTGGATTAGTGGAGTCCTCACTGAAGGGTGGCTTCTGGTCTTGAGTGGATGTGTACTGGCTGGCAGATGGTGGTCCACTGGGCCGGGGTTGTTGGACCTATGAAGGTTGCTGAGGATATTAAATTAATATGTAATTTGGCACTTAATGTGACTTTGTCTACAAATGGGCCAACCTAAAAAAGAAGAAACAGAGTGATAGGCTGATTAGGCCTTTCTTTTAGTTTTATAATTTTACAAGAGCAACCTGATTTACACATATGACGATTCCAGTGCTGACATTGTCAAGATGTCCTACAGTACAAAAGTTTTACTTCAGAACTATTTGTTACATGTAGCCCAACTTAACCCCAACATATTGGTGAGTAGATTGGAGTACAGGTGCATTCCAAGACCTAGCAGGCAATATAACATTAGAATCAAAGTAGTTCAACTTACACATATCACAGTATTTGGTCATCATACAGACAGTGCAAATTAACTTGTGTGTGGCTACTTCATCTATTCAGCATGCCAAATCACATTTTAGGAAAACTTGGATTCAATAAACAAATAATTTTCCAATTATTTACATCAATCCTATGTCACTATGAGCAGGTGTCAACATGATTGTGATACACAAGAAGTGACATTTTAATCCATAGCATGACATGGTGACTGACAAATGCACTCGTTTTTTAAATGGAAGTGAAGGATGGTGGAACAACGTACATTGTACTACTGTTTTTCAGTTCCAAAAAAAGAGCATCATGGTAGTTGTAGTCATCTGCTGACACCACAGGCAAGGAGAAGTTAAGAATGTGTTCCAGTTATCTGCATCAAAGCACTCACATAGAATGTGAAAAAAAGATGTTTTCGTAAACCTCCGTCAGAATGGCAAACAAATTAATATATGGGCTTCTTTGTACATTGTATTATCAAAGAAACATACCTGAAATGAAAAAGAGGTGTGTCATGCCACTGCTGATAAGCACCTCAGAGAGCTTTCATAATGGCGGTTCATGCATTTCTCTGACCCGTGACTGCCGCCCCAAAAACATCCACCTTCCCAGTACCTGAAATGCATATTAAATATAGGTAAAATGTTCAGCAGTGTCCCCCGTGCTGTGCAATGGTCTTTCCCTGTTTTCCGGGCCATCCTGTCTCTCCGAGCTGCCAGGGAGCTCCCTTAATGTGCAGCCATCTTCGATCGGTGTCAGGACACGACCTCTGTATCAGAATGTTAAGATCTTTTTCTGGAGTGAAGCAACATATTCCCCACAACAGACGCAAGTGATAGTGTGCATATGTGCCCTTGATAAAATGTCATAAATAAATATATAAAAAAAATATACAAAGCTATGAAAGGCCTAAGAAGCAGCCAAGTGGCACAAGAAGCAATGCCACGCCTATGGTTTCCTTTAATAAAATCAACTGTGCTTGGAATGGGTGTCAGAATCCTCTCATTCTGCTCTAGGCTAATGTAGTGCCATTAAAATTGCAAACAGACTTCACAGGCTCAGCCTAGTGAAAATGAAGAGATGACCACAGTTTTCAGATGCTTGCTAATTTGCCAAATACAATTGTGTGATTGTCTGTACAACGGATGCATCTACCATGCTCCCAGTGATTGAATTATTGTTGTAGGGTTTGCAGAGAGTTGATAATCTGAAAGACCACTCAAATGTGCATCAGACCCTTTATAACCATTAACAACAAGTTTGTTTACTTGTTGGCAAATGGAATATTAATCCACATGGGCCTGAATATTAATTCCAACTGTAAATCCGATGGGGCGCTAACAGAAGTTGCCTGCCCCTTTGGAATAACAAGGTTCATGGAAACACTGCAGACCTGGTTTATTTCTCCCAGACATTTCAGGTGATAAAAGAAGCTGATTTTTCCTGGTCAAAGGCTGGGTATGAAATGAGGAATAAATAAGAGAATCAGGTTTGTAATTACTAAGTTTCCCAAGAACTCCTCAATTCTAAGAGGACTCCTATGGTCCCAATTGCAATATCTGTTAAGTACACACTCCTGGGGTTGCTGGTACACATGTTCATAGTAATTACTGGGGTGAAGGTGGACAAGATTGCAGGTAGTAGAGCAGGGTCCTTAGTGAATGAGGCTACTAATGCCACACTTTCTTGCAGACTATTTCCCAGCTGTCAGCAAAACAACGTATTTTGCAATACACAATTAGACCTTGGGCATTTCCGGCTATTCACCACACACCAAGAGAACATTTCTCTCCTATCTTGACATCATTGTAAAAATCGAATTTCCTTCTCCAGCAGTGCAAAGCCCGAAAACTGTTCCCAGATCCTCACCTAAAAGAACCCCCAAATAATGTTAACTTACATTTCAAATATAAATATATCACTGCAATCCTGCTCTCTCAAACAGACAAACAATAAAATGCAACCCACTTTCCTTCTCATCTCCTCAGTAGACCGTGTCCCTTTATGACTAGTACATGTAATGAATCGTGTCCCACTAAAAACATCACACCAGAATTTAAACATTTTCTCAAACACCTATAATCTAGGACTTTGCTGGGACCGTCTTTATAGGGTGCCTTTATTAAAACGATTAACTATATTTTATTCCAGATAATGGATTTTGAGTAATACTTGCACTATACACAACTGTGATAGACAGATAAATAAGTAAATGATATCCATCATTCTCTCCACTAGTTGATGGTTCGCCATGTTCGCACTATCAACAAAGCGACAGCTACCTGCACCCCAATGTTGACTAGAAGCAGGCAAGCCAAAACAGGTCATAGTGACACACCAATGCGCCAGCACATTCTCAACAAGCTTATTGAGAGAGATTTGACATATTCCAAGAGACATGATGTAGAACATTTACTCAATACTAAAGTAGTAAAAATCTCAACAGTGCATCTATTCTCGTAGACCTTATGTATTTAGAGACCTGATGATAAGAACTTGATCACCCTCGAGACATTCTCAGGTTCTGTTACGTAGCCCAAAATGGGCACCACACTTGCAAAATGACGTTTCGCTGAGAAATAAATAGCATTCTTCTAGGGGTCTGCATACCAATGCCTCAATCACAGCGATGTCTTAATCAACGGCTAGATATTTGTTTCACACATGTTTATTTGTTCTAAATGCTAATCCCTCAGGAACTGTGATGCTACCTAACCCCTATAGACAATTTTCTATATCTTCTTAGACCAATATTCCACCATGATCATTTCTGTGATTTTAGCATTATTAAGGGCAAGGTTATCCCATGAGATGGTCAAATACATTTTCTTGACATCCTTATATAAGGCCTACCAATATTCAGCTCAGCTCTGCCATAGGGTGCCATCTCTAGCACAGACATGTGGTATGCTATGCCTGCAAATTCCTACTTACTGGTACAAGTACAACATAGGTGTCAGGGCTACACAGCTGGAGGTGGGCTTCATATTTCCAGATACAAAAACACCAAAGGGGTATCAGGGCCCAATAGGAGTCGAGATCTTAGAAAACTATATTTGATTATCCATAGCTCTCCGTCCTTAATGCAACCCCATAGTTCAGCACTATAAGTAGTCCATCCAACAGCATGTTGGCTGTACAAGGAGAATTGTGCTAAGTGGCTGATTGTTGACCTTCTGCTTGCGTCTTAGGACTGCTGATAAATTTTTCCGCAATGTCCTAGCAGTGTTCTCTTTACACGAGGGATAATGGAACTTACCAATGAAAAAAATAATGATTGCTTTGCTTGTTCTCATTTATCACAGTGCAAACACCAGAGGTTTAAGCATACGTTTGTTGCCTATCTATTCTAAATGCAACATGCCAATCTTGGTGGTGTCTAACTAGGACCTTTTGTGCCTTTTATTTATTCTATATGTAAATGCCTACTGCATGGTAACTTCACACTAGGGCATATGTGCTTGCTAGATATTATAGAAAACAGATCAGTGCCTTCAAACAGGGAACATGAACTTATCAATGATTATATTAAGTACTGATAGCCCAATCATGGTGAAGTCTAGTTTGACCTGTTTGTTTGTTGTTAGATATTAACTCTAAAAGTGAATACCTCATCAAATGTATTTTACAGAAAGGACTATTTAGTCGCTTTTATGATAAATACACCTATTTGAGATTGTACATTGAAAAAGCAGCCACTGTGATATTCTAAAAAATTTCCAATTTATCTTTGAGAACAGTGATGTTGGTAAATGCTGGAATGTTAAATAATTTGAAAATGAAATAAATCTATATTGAAAGAAAACAGTGTTTTTTTTACTATGAACCAATAGAACGTAAGTGAGGCTTCTTGGCCCAAGATATCCGGTAATGGACCACCCAGTAAAAGGTTAAGTTTTGAAACACTACATTGGTGGTGTGACGAGATCTACCGCTCCTCGACAGAGTGAGAGAGAGAGTGTCTGACGAAAAGTTGGAGGAAGGTGGACTGAGAACTAACATTCATTTAGCGAAGGGGTACGATATGTAAAAATATACTTCACATATGGTGGCAAAATACCGCAAAACAGTCCTGTTCCCAGAGAATATGTAGTATATCACAAAAAAGAATTTGGACATACCCAGCTATAAGCAGAAGTTGCTATGGTGCTATTCATATTTTAGAGAGCATCAGTACCAGTTTGTGTAGACTATTATATTGCCAAAGTATTTTTTTTCTAATTTTCTAATTTTAATATTCAGGGATTTTACCCCCTGCTTATCTAAGAATGCTCCCTAATATCCCTTACATTTTAGAATGAAAAAGAGAGGTCACTTATCCAGACCCCACCAGAGGTTGTGAGCCACTGCAATTACTATTCAGAGGCATCTAAACCCTCCAGAATGGCCCCTTTCGGCCAAGGCCAATGAATGCCAGTGAGATATGGGAAACGCGGGTGTCCCTTTCAACCTTCGTTTAGCAGGACTCTGATTTCGTTAGTTTTCCGCATATATTCCTTCTAATACACTCTGATCTACATGAAATACATCTTTTGATCATTCCATGACCTCGCAAAGACCTCACAAATGGCATACGTTATCATCTTGCAGGCAAGTACTGGAATAAACCGTAATAAACTTCCATCTCTAAACCATTTGGTGGATAAGTATCTTATTATGTGACACAGTAAACAGTATTGTCTCAGGTCAGTTACACTGCACTGACTAATAACATGCCATTTAATCTTTGCTCTGTAGTAATGAGTTAATTCTGTGTTTTTAAGTTCACTTGCTCAAAATAACGTTTTTGGGCCACATTTATATACACTGACATATCTTCAGAGAGGGTGTTTGTTTTATAAAAGCATGTTCATAAATAAACCATTCAGAACAGTTAAACTTGTTAGACTATAACCTGTTCACTGTACAACGACTTAGGATAACCATATAAGATATGCCTTTTTGCCCTGCTGCCACTCTACAACGAATGCAACAGTCACATGATCAGGTGACCACAAGAGTCACGCAGAATGAGGAGCTTGCAGGCTGCTGTCACCAATGAAACAACCAGCCTTTTGATAGATTCGCTAGTTCTGACACGCAGTCTGCTTCCTCCGCATATGGAAGCAGACAAACTACATGCCGCTCTATTAAGCAAATCCATAACTACACTAGATTTGCAAAACTGTGAACAAAGATGTCGTTCAGAGCTCATAAGTGATGCTGTTACTTTGTTTCAGATATAAAAATACATAAAAAGAATGGTAAATCCCAACTCTGAACTATTTTTTATTAAATTGTGGGCTGGGGACTATCAATCGTTTATAGCAGCAGGTGTTGGAATAATATTTCTTAAAACGAGAGCGTGTACTTTAAGTGAAGCGTCTTTTCAAGATACACTTTAAATCTGTCTGACTTGCCCAGGGTGATTAATAATACAGAAACGTTCTTATTTAAAGAAATATGGTATCCCCCAGCAGAAAAGAAAGATAAATGAGGATCTTACTTTTATTTATGCATCTTGCATTCTGGATGTGTGTTTTACAATATTTAACTATTGTAATCGTTTTTTTATACCGGTAGATGAAAAATAAATTTCTGGTGGCTTTTATTGTATACTTTTTTTTTTTTTTTTAAATGATGACTAATGCAGAAACTTGGAACTGACCAGTACTAACCATTTGGTAAATAGCAACATCACATTTGGGCATTAAGGCCCTCATTATGACCTTGGCGAAGATCAGACTGCGGGCGGCCACCAATGCAGCTGCATTCCCGCCGCGGTCATTACGAGATCCCCGCTGGGCCGGCAGGTTTCCGCCCTCCGGCCCAGCGGGGATCTCGGCCGCAACACAGGAGCCGGCTCAAAATGGAGCCGGCGGTGTTGCGGTCGTGCGACGGGTGCAGTTGCACCCATCGCGCTTTTCACTGTCTGCTATGCAGACAGTGAAAAGCTGCATGGAGCCCTGTCAGGGGGCCCCTGCACTGCCCATGCCAGTGGCATGGGCCCCGCGACACCCCGTACCGCCAGCCTTTTCCTGGCGGTTCAAACCGCCAGGAAAAGGCTGGCGGTCGGGGACTCGTAATCCCCTGGGCAGTGCTGCAAGCAGCGCTACCCAGGCGGATTATCACCGCCGGGGCAAATGTGGCGGGAAACCTCCGGCCTCGGGGGTGCGACCGCGGCGCTTCTGCCGCTGTCATAATTCCCTGGATTGCACCACCAGCCTGTTGGCGGTGCAATCGCCACAACAGCCCTGGCGGTCTTTGACTGCCAGGGTTGTAATGACCCCCTAAATCTGTAACCACTCCCATCCAATTACCGTTCCCCAGCACCATTTAGATTCGGGAAACTGCGATTTAACTATCCGTTGACCTACTCTCGCAGTCAATCAGAAGTGGAAATCTGTTTGTAAACCAGGCATCTCCAAGTCTTCACTATTTTGGTCAGTCCTCATGTTGCATATATTCCCTGCCGAAGGTCTGCCATGCGAAGTACAGTGGCCAGTGCAAGGAACATTGGCAAAGGCCTATATTCACTGGGAGAAACTCTTTTAACTTCCGGGCCAATGTTTTTTGTCAAGCAGGCTGAACAAACATGTCTCCATGTTCATCATTGAGAGCGGGCCTGGGAAACCAAAAGCCGCCATCAAATCAAATCTATCTTTATAGAGCACAGCTACCCACCCATAAGGGTCTCAAGGGGCTGAGGGGGTTTGTCCTCCGAGCTTCAGTTGAAGAGCCAGATTTTAAGGTCCTTTCTGAACTGATGCAGCATTGGTGACTGCCTAAGGTAAAGAGGCAGGTTGCTCCAGCTCTTTTCTGTGAGGAAGGCAAAGGATCTTCCACCATCCGAGGTCTTCCATATGCGCGGTACGGTGGCTAGTGCTTGCTGAGCGGAGCGGAGCAGAGCGGAGTGGTCTGGTGGGGGTGTAGAAGGTGATGCAGTAGTTGAGGAAGGCGGGTCCTAGGTCATGGAGGGCCTTATATCTGTGTACGAAGAGTTTGAAGTTAATCCTTTACTCAATAGGAAGGCAGTGTAGGTCTCATTGGAGATGTGTTCACTGCGGGGAATGTCCGAGATTTGTCTGGCGGAAGTGTTTTGAATGTGCTGTAGTTTCTTTAAGTTCTTCTGGGTGGTGCCGGCGTAGAGAGCATTACCATCGTCAAGTCTGGTGGTAACCAGGGCTTTGGTCACAGTTCTGTGGCAGTCCTTTGTAGATTTTCCAGAACAGTCTGGGAGTGTGAAAACAGGAAGATGCGACTGAGTTGATTTGGTGGGTCATGGTGAGCAACGAGTCCAGGATGAAGCTGAGGTTGCGTGCGTGGTCTGTAGGGAGTGGTGTAGAGGGTGGATGGCCACCAGGAGTTGTTCCAGGCTGATGTGGAGGGTCCCAGGATGAGAATCTCAGTCTTGTCAGAGTTTAGCTTCAGGCAGCCATCCTTCACCCTGGGTGCGACGGCTTCCATTCCACTGTGGAAATTTGCCTCGGTACTGGGCAAAAATGCACAAACCAGTCCCTCTCCCTTTGTATCCTTCCACACATTTCTAAAAACCTAAGGGCCTGATTTATACTTTTTGACACAAACCAAAAAGTATAGCACCGGCTAGCGCCATTCGAGGACGCCAGCCAGGTGCCATATATAAGGAATGGTGCAAGCCGGCACTAAGACCCGGTTAGCGTCAAAATACATGACACTAACCAGGTAGGGGAGGTCTAGGGAAAACTGGAGGTTGTGCGTGAAAGAATGGCGCTAGTCAATTTAGAGTCAAAATAATGACTCTAACCTGACTAGCGCCATTGTTAGACACACAACCCCAATGGACATATTCCAAGATGTTCCAGCATGGAAATAGACCCACAGGTAACCTAACACCTGCCCTGACCCAGGCATTACAAAATGGTGCTAAGCAAGCTTATCAACATTATTTAGGCCTGCCTCTCTCCCGTGCTTGACTTTTGCAGAGGAGGATAAACTAAGGCGCCTGGGCCTTAGAGTCATTTTTTGCCCAGGAACGCCTACCTTGTATCTAATTGATGCAAGGTAGTTTTCAGCAGGCAAAAAATTATTTTAACTCCAATATTTTGGCACTAGACATGTCTATCATGCTCTAAGAGCAGATCTGTTATGATCTTTTATAATGTTCATTATAAAGATCTACATCCAGACCCTCAGGGTAATAAGGAACTGCTGTCAAATAAGGAGTTGCCCAGGAACATAGAGACTATCTGCAGTCTAGTATGAAGAAGGGAAAAGCAGTGGGTCCCGATGGGATACCTATAGAATTATATAAATGCCTGGTCAAGAGCCTGGTCCCAGTCTGGAAACCCTTAGTTATTAAAATTAATTTAGATAATAAGGAGGTCCCTCCTTAGTATGAAGCAATGGTGGTCCTGACTCTGAAACCAAGCAAAGACCCTAAAAAAGTAGAGTTGTATAGACCAATATCACTATTGAATTGCGACTATAAAATCTTTGCAGGAATTGTTGCCCAGAGAGTGTCTAGAGTCATCCATACAGCTGTCAGCACAGATCAAAAAGGCTTCATCCTAGGCAGACACTTCCATGAGTTAACTCATTTGCTCTTAGGGGCTATTGATTCAGATGAAACCTTTAATTCCCCTTTGACTGTGCCACAGTGGTTGCAGCGCAAGCGTTTGATCACGTTAACTGCATGTATCTTTGGGAGGTGCTGGAGGCATTTGGGATCACTTCAAATGTGATGAAGACCATTCAAATGTTATATAAGGCCTGTATAGATAGAGTGTTGGTTAATGGGGAACTTACGGTCTCTTTTCTGCTTGTGAGGTGAACTAGGCAAAGGCTCCCGCTTTCGCCACTATTATTCAACTTTTATATCAAACCCTTGGCGCAGGCCATCAGACAAGATGTGCCTATGCTTCCCTTTAAGCATTATGAGTTTTCTATAGAGGTGGCCTTGTAAGCAGAAGATTTAATTTAGTATACGGCTAATCCAGAAATTTCAATCCCAAAGCTTGAGCAGCATGCTTAAAGATTTGGAGAGATATCTAGGTATCTGATTAACAAGGACAATATGGAGGTGATGGCCTGGTCGAGCCCAAGTATGAAGTTTCAACTAATGAATCTGATTGGATACTTAGGGATCAAAATTACTCATGGCATGGATGAGCTGCTGGGACACAACCTAGTGGGCAAAGAAATATACAGATTTGTTAGAAGGTTGGAAAACCTGCCACTAGACATATATATGGCATGGGAAAATGTATAACAATGATTATTCTTGCAAAAGTTACTTTCCTGTGTGATTCTATACCACTGCAGTTTCCAGAAAAGGATATAGGGAGGCTGCAAGGCAAGATATCTAGTTTTATAAGGACATCCAAGGGGGCACTGATTTCCTGGTAGAAGCTAAGGATGCATTTGAAACAGGAGTGGCCCTGCCTGACTTCCATAAGTTTTGCTATGCTTTTCAAGGTAAACACTTTTGAATTCTAAAAAGGACCCCTGATGCTAGCCATTTGGGTATGTTGTATACTGCTATGCTCCCTGATCCAGGACAGGAAAATGTTCTATGCAAGTTTGATGACCCAAAATTTACAAATGAGCTCACCTGGAGATCCTTCAGTCGGCACTTTGAATCTGGGTTTCTGTAATAAAATTGATGGGAATGCAATATTATTTAGATATGGCTCCCATCTGGTATTCCTCTATTATCCTGGAATGGTTAAAAGACAGCCTTAGCTGACCATTACAGAGGGTGAATTTTAAGGATTGGAGAGATTTTAAAGTGGGGGAAGCCCTGATAACTTGGCAAGATCTACTAGAGCGGGCAGGAGGGGAAGGGGTGAAGTTTAAATACTTACAGTTATGTTCATGTTAGTGAGTGCAGGGCTTGGCAAAGAGCATGAAGGTCTTTTAAGGGAGCCCAGAACCATAAGTAAAAAGTGTCCCTGTGGCTTTGAGATATGGTTGCTGCAGAAGTCTTGAAAGATATGGAACCTTATCAAGCTTGGAAGAAAGACATGCTGGAGCTAGCATGTCAGGATTTGTTGCAGGTATCTTTTTACTTTGATTATAAAATAGTGAAGCCAGTTATGTTAAAGCACAAAAATTACACTTCCTAGGGCATATTGGACTCCCCTAAAGATGGTCATGTTTAGAAGAGGAACTTCAAGGTGTAAGAAATGTGGTGTGGTGGACACAGATGACAAACGCATGTTTGTAGAATGCCAAGTTTTGTCTGTCTTTTCGAGCAATGTTAGATGGTCACAAAGTAAAATCTTAGGTGCCAAAATCAAGGTAAGCCACTCACTAATATTATTTGGGATTGAAATAGGGCTAAGTCACTTGAATATGTGGCAGAAGGGATATTTATTTCTTTAAATACTGATAGAAAAGAGAGAAATCTGTAAGAACCAACTTTTGCAGAACCCTCCATCTAACGGAGACTGGATTAAGTCAGCTAGTGTTTACCGCCAGAAGGATGTAGTCTGTGACAAGCGAGATGCAGAGAGAACATGACTTCCCTTTGTAAGATGTTGTTATAGAGCCAAAACTGTCCAATGATCATCCTACTGCTCTGCTGAGAGTTAAGGTATTAATAGAACATCATCCAACATTAGCTTCTTTCAAAGAGAGCAAAGTCACTGGCTATGGAATGAGGACCAATACAAATGTTGGCAACTGTGAATGTGGATCCACTCATTCTGTCATCCTTCTGAGTTCAAAAAATGAGTAGCATTAAGCTGAATAATAATAAATATCTGTTATTATGCTGTAAGACTCTCTCATGTGAATGTACACTTTCCAAATACAATGCATGTTATGATGAAAACAAAACAATTAGCATATACAAAATGCATTATTAGGATTTTAAAAGTCATTGTGGCAAAACGTCTAGAATAAGAGCAAGGAATTTATAAAGGTGTCTATTGGTAAAGGATATTAGCAGTTCTATTTTGTTGAAATTCCTGGAAGGTGGAGTATTTGAAAATAATAATCCTTGGCAACAATACAATTCTGCAGAGCACCGCAACCTAAATGAAAAAGTCTGATCAGGAAGCTTAATAATCCAGAACAAATCTTACCACAGAAAGGGTGACACAGAAATGCAGGTTAGTAAATATGAGGAAGATAAACCGATTCAAGCAATGATTCTGAGCATGAGGGCAAATTCTGATCCCTACGTAATCTCCTCTTGGGCGTTATTAACATTTCCACTCTTGCAACACACATCTCCTCTACCATTCAAAAATCCTAAATGAGTTTCAGTTAAATTTGCTCATGAACCATCACAATAAGTTTATGGCTGAGTGCTTCGATGACCGTGCACCACTTACAATGTCCAAAAATGTTACAGGTGGTACTAGTTATAGATCTAAACAAGTAAGGCAGATCACTGAGAGACAATTAATAGACCTGTTAGAAATGAGCCCTTTCTGCTTGGTCATCCCCAAATGGTTTGCCTTTGTTCTCCCCTTTTTGTTGAATTTGTTTCTGTTGGATTTATGACTCTGGTGTCTTGACTACTGCTAACCAGTGCTAAAGGTCATGTGCTCCCTGTTTAAAATATGGTAAAATTGTCTTATAACCAGTTGGCATATTTAATTTACTTATAAGTCCTACCCTACCAAGTGGTGCTAGCCCAATCCTAAACCCTTGGAAGTGGGCCAAGGGTGCTTCCTAGTGGACCTTTAGCAGTCATTGCTACAGCATTAGAATAGAGACCATATCCCCATAATGTGCCTATTGACTTAATCAAATATTGTGCCAGGATCACATTAGAGCGTAATTTCTTTATGTTTAATGGGGATTTTTTTTTGCCAGATTAAGCGTGCGGTTATGGGGGCTATTTTTGCCACAGATATTGTAAACCTATATGTAGCCAAATTTGAAGGTAAAGTTATATACAGTGTAACCAATCCTTATTTGTACAACATCAAACACTGGCTAAGATACATAGCTGATGTTTTATTATTATGGCATGACTCTATGACCCATCTTTTGGAATTCCGTAAGTGGCTTAATGTACAGAACACTAATCTTCATTGTACAATAGAATACAGTCATTGTTCTATTAATTTTCTTGACTTGAAAATCTTTCATGAAGATGGTCATTTGTTTGTGAGTTTATATATGTAGGAAAGTCCTCCTTTTTGCCCCGGTCACCCACAAGCTTTTTGGACAGATGCTGGTGGTTACTGACTCTTGGCTGTGCCCTGGATACTGCTTACCAGTCCCAGGGCTAGTGCTCTGTGTAAAGTGGATATGCAAACTAGGATAATTGTAGTTGGCAAAATAAACCTACCTATAAGTCCCTAGTATATGGTAGGGCATGTAGATCTAGGGACCCCAGCATAGGTAGGGCACCCATAGGTGCACTGCTGAGGTGCCCAGTGCCATTTTAAAGGTAGGTCTGCCTTGCTGGCTGCCTTTAAATTAAAGTTACATGCAAATTCAACATTGGAATAAAAAGTACTTGCAAAGTCTTAAACTACCTTATTTTTACATACAAGTCACCGCTAAGATGTGCCCTATGTGCCCCTACAGTTGGGTGCCATGTACGTATAAGCAGGGACCTTATAAACATAGTTTTGTAAGCTCTGGTGAGGTAAAACAGCCAAATATGTGTTTCCCTCATTGTGGTGAATGGCCTCCATAGGCTAGAATGGGGAGACTTTATTTTAATTTATAAAGTCCCCTTAAGTGACAGATACCACAAGTTTGATATCTAATTAATTGCTATAATAAATCCCACAACTTACAATTGTTGGATTTAATATAAACTTGTTCAGGTAAAGAGTTTTACACTTTACCTAAAAAAGTTGCCAACTTCAGCCCTATAGTGTTTTTGCTGCTTTGCTCTGATTAACCAGCCTCTGGCAGCCTGGCCAGGCTTCCTTGATGAGGTGTGAAGTGACCTGGCTCAACACAAAGGGATGTGCCTGGGGGAATAGATCTTCCATCAGCAGATGGGGAAGCAGGAAGGGGAAGGGCTGCCAAACTGGTCTTCAAAGGCAGGGAAGGAAATTTGGAGTAACCCAGCACCTCCCTCACATCCTGCAAACCCAGACAATTAGTTTCCCCCTTGATTAGATTAGGAGAGGGCAGGAGAGAGGCCTCTTTAGGAATTTTAGCCACACCAGTGGGTGGGCTCAGCGAGATGCACCCTCCAAAAATCATTTTCAGCCATGATGGATATTTGAGGAATGTTGCTCCCTGGCATTGATTTTTGCCACACTTCCAAGGAAGTGGTCATCACAGGGGGAAGTACCTTGCACCTGATTGGAGAACCAGGACCCCCCTGTTTTTCACCCAGGAGCAAGGATAAAACTGGCAGACCTGTACCCACACCTCAGATCCCTAACAGGAAGAACTACAGGAGAAGAATGGCTGCCCTGCTGGATCCCAGACCTGCACCTGGACATTGCACTCTGGAGGACTGCACCAGCTGCACACTTGGGCTTCACCACAAGAAGGACTTTGCCTGGCTTCAACTGGTTCCAGGAGGGACTCACTGTTTGCTACAGGTACAAACTGGCTAACCAGAGTCCCCTGAACCAACTCCTGAAGAAACTGACCAGCTAGCCACTGTCCAGTGGCCAAAAAGGAGTTTGCACCATCTGCATTCTGGGAGTTGTAGTCTGCACCCTGAGGGAGCATCTCAGATCTTCTGGAGCCTTGGGGTGAGCTGTGGACCTCAAAAGACCTTAAAGGAACATCTGGAAGAAGATCCAGAAGTTTGAAGAGGTTTTGAGAACTTTTGGAATAAAGCTCCATAAAGGGACAGACCTGCTGCGGCAACTCTAGCCGACTTTCCTCAACCGCAACCCGGCCTGACTTGCAAGTTTGCCCCGGTGAAGAAAATCTTTGAAAAAGTGACTACGTCCGAACATAGGAAGTTGACTGGGACCTCCCAAGATGTGCATCGAAAGAGGGCTCCAGGGTTGTCGGGTCAGGTTTGCCCCAGTCGAAGGATTTTAATCTTGAAAGAATGACTAAGGCCGAAGTTAAAAATCTCCACTGAGGCTCCTGCGACACGTATTCGAGGAAGAGTTCCCGATTGGGCTGGCGCCTTGGTCCCGCTAAAGAAAATCTCCAGAAAAACGACAAAATCCTAAGGTAAACTTTAGACCGCGACCTCCTGCGGGCTGTAGTCAAGCAGGGCTCCATCACGGTTGGCCTTAAACTTTGACTTTGCCCTGGTCGAGATGCAACCAGATGGCGCCATTTGTTTCTAAGCACTAGAGAGCATTAATTCTTTATAAAATTCATGTCTCTGGTTTCCTTTATCGGATTTTATTTGTTTGGGTGTCATTTTAAAGCTAGAAATATTTCCTAATTTCATAAATTGGTGATGGATTTCTAAACTGTTTCCTGTGTTTTATTTAATTACTGTTTTGTGATTTGAATGCTTTACGCTTTGTCTCCTAAGTTAAACCTTGTAGCTCGTTGCCAGGTTTAATTTATTGAGACCTAACTGGACCTAAGTGGAGGTTAGTGGTCTATGGCTAAGTGTAGGTACTTACCTGCCCTTACCAATAACCCATTTTCCAACAATATACAGAACCAACTTCAAAGAATACTCTTCTCAAATTCACTAGCCATCACCCTCGTAATTTGAGAGATAATCTCCCATTTGGGCAGTTTTTCCATATTAGACGTAACTGTAC